>NW_020291552.1:0-126604 GCF_003184765.1 Aspergillus aculeatinus CBS 121060 | reverse complement strand
CTCCCCCGAGACTAACCAAACCCACCCCCCACCGCTAAACAATGGGTATCAACAGTCCCCCTACCTCATGCACGCGATCATCGCCTTCGCAACCTCCCACCTCCGCTACACGACCCCCACCAAACACCGCCCCTACGCCCTGACCGAAACCTACCACTGGCAACAAGCCATCACGCAGTACTTACAGCAACTGGCCACCATCGGCCCGCACAACATGGACGGCCTTTTCGGGGCGTGCCTGCTCCTAACGGTGCGCTCCTTCGAACTCGACCGCTACGACCCGCACGGCTCCTTTGTTTTCGCCACATCCCCGAAACACACCGCCACCGCGCTGACCTGGCTCACCCTGCAGGTGGGGCTGCGGCGGCTGCTGGAGGCCACCGTGCCCTGGCAGCGGGGGAGTATGTGGTGGGAGGTGTTCATGGCGTCCGCGGCGCAGTATCGCGGGGTGTTTGACGTGGACGAGAGCAATGTTTCTGAAAAGGTGGTGGCGGCAGGGTGGGGGCTCGATCCCGGGCTGGCGGATCTCTGCGGCATCCATGCGGGCAGCACCCCCGCCGATAATGTGTATTATGAGCCGGTGCGGATGCTGAGTGGGCTGCTGCACCTGCCCAGGGGCATTCGGAGCTTCGGGGCGTATACCGGCTGGATGGGCCGGTTGGAGCCGGCGTTTTTTGAGAGGTTGGTCTGCAAGGAGGTTGCGGCGTTGGTGGTGCTGCGGCGGTGGTTGGAGCTGTTGGGGAGTGTGGATTTGTGGTGGATTGGGGTGAGGGTTAGGTCGGAGGTGCAGGCGATTAATTGGTTTCTTGGGGATGGGGGTAGGGGTGGGGTGGGAGGTTGAGTGCGTTGTGGAGGGCGCGTTCATGGTCGGTCGGTAGGGTTGGGCTTATCTGTTTAGATGTGAGATATGAGAATGTGGGAACCCGAGAAAGGAGGAACGTCTCGGTGACTTTGGAGCTTCTATTTGCTGGTTGCACGGCTGCATACACTGCGCGGTATATCTGCATCTTCATCCTCCGAATAGCCCGCCAGCTCAAGGCTAGACCGCTCTACCCAGAGGCATAGGGAACGCCGAGCTTGTCTAGGCCCAGTCGACGGCCTTCAGACAACCTTGAGGTTTTACCTACAAGAATGTTGAAGGGGGTGCATCACCCAGCTAAGAATGCGGGGGCACTGAATAGATCGTCAGCCTCAGACTGGCTACTCCCACCGCTTCGGACCCTTGTCACTGACAGACTACCACAAAAGACATGCGTGATATGTCTTAGCCCTTATCACCTGCGTGGCGGGTAAATCATTGAGGCATTATTCCCCTGCAGGGGGGAAGATGGACTCGACCGCTTCCATACCCTCTCAAACTTTATGATATTTGATGCTGCACACCCCCATTCTACTCCCACCACACACCAAGGAAATGTCCAACCCCAAAACCCAACTGGGCCTCTCCCACTCGGAGAGCACAGTCACCACCGGCTTGAAAACCCCCTGTGAGGACACCGAAACTGACAAACCATGGCAATGCTCGGTGGAGGCCGCCAAGGCCGCAAACGCCAGGGAGCACGCGATGTCCGTCACGCAGGCACTGAAGCTCTTCCCGTGGGCCGTCGTGTGGTCGCTCGTCCCCTCCATCGCCATCGTCATGGAGGGCTACGACACCATCCTCATCACCAGTTTCTTCGGCTACCCGGCCTTCCGGACGCAGTTCGGCGAGGAACACCCCGGCAAGGGATATCAGGTCGCCGGATCTTGGCAGTCAGCCCTTGGAGCGGCAGGGAATCTGGGGTGTATGATCGGCGCACTGATCAATGGCTATCTGATCGAGCGGTGGGGCTTCAAGCGGGTCTTTCTGCTGGCCCAGGTGCTGATGGGGGCTTTCATCTTCATTCCGTTTTTCGGCGACACCGCCGGAGTGCAAGTGGCGGGGCAGATTCTCTGTGGGTAGGTGATTTCTCACCTTTGGCTTCTTGCAATGGGGCTATGTGATTCGGCCGAGCTGATCATTCTGCGGTAGACTCCCGTGGGGCATCTTTGCGACCCTTGGGCCGGCGTACAGTTCGGAGCTGTGTCCGATGGTGCTGCGGCCGTATCTGACGGCCTTCGTGAACGTGGCGTTCGTCATCGGCCAGCTGATCAGCGCCGGCGTGCTGCAGGGGCTGATCGATATCCACAGCCAATGGTCGTATCGCATCCCCTTTGCCCTGCAGTGGGTGTGGCCGGTCCCGTTGTTCGTCTGCGGCTGCTTCATGCCCGAATCCCCGTGGTGGCACGTCCGGCGGGGCCAGTATGATGCCGCCGTGCAGATCGTCGACCGCCTCCTGGCCGACCCCGACCCCGAAACTGCTCACCAGACCGTTGCGATGATGGTGTACACCAACCACTTGGAAAACGAGATCAAGGAAGGGTCCTACCTGGACTGCTTCCGCATGCCCAACGCCCGGCGCACGGAGATCGCCTGCATGGCGCTGGCCGGCCAGGTGTTCACCGGGCTGGTCTTTGCGTACTCGCCGACCTACTTCTTCGAGCAGGCGGGCATGAGCGACGACGAGTCGTACAAGCTCGGCCTCGGCGGCGCGGGGCTGGCCTTCGTGGGCACGACGGTGTCGGGCCTCGCCATGCATTTCTTCGGACGGCGCACGATGTATGTGGGCGGCATGGGGCTGATGAGCGTCTATCTTCTGGTGATCGGATGCCTGACGCCGGCAACGACCAGCAGCAACCCGGCGGCGGCGGCGCTCTGGACCCAGTCCGTCCTCTGCATCGTCTGGATTTTCACCTTCTCGATGACGGTGGGCCCGATCGCGTGGGTGATCCCGCCCGAGGTCTCGTCCACGCGGCTGCGGTCGAAGACGGTGGTCCTGGCCCGGAATTCTTATTACGTTGCGTGCGTGGTGGCCAATGGGCTGGAGCCGTCGATGGTGAACCCCACGGCCTGGAATTGGCGGGGATACACGGGGTTCTTCTGGTTTGGGACGGCTTTCTTGACGTTTCTGTGGAGTTACTTCCGGCTGCCGGAGACCAAGGGACGGACCTATGAGGAATTGGACGTCATGTTTGCCCGAGAAGTGCCGACGCGGCAGTTTGGGCAGTATGAAGTGGATGCGTATGAGGGGGAGGATTCCGGGGGTGGTTGCTTACCTAGTAGCTTAGCGTAGGTGTTAGCGCTGCCAACTGGCAAGGCTGGAAGTGGGACGGAACTGCGGGGACACAGACCAATCAGCAGTATGGGGAATCTGGATGCCTGGGATTTGAGGCTGAGGCTGTGTCAGCCAGCCTTTTGACTTCTTGATTTGACTGTCTGTCTTCCATCAACCACTGCAGTCAAGGTGACACCGTGGACTGAGTTACTACTCCTACTTAGTACATACCTCCATTGTTTACGTTTACTTGTTGTGATCTGTTCAACTCGGTCGATTTTATACCTGTCCAACTTACTCAATCTCACCCCCCGATTCCCCATATACTGTCCTCCTCTCCCTCTCTATCGATAAGTTAGCACTTATCATCATACCCACCGATAACGCGATAGCCCACCACCACCACCACCTGCTGGAATCACCATCAATGTCCCCCCTCAGCGCCATCACCAGCTGGCTCTGCTGCATCCCAAGCCCAGATCCTAATCGTCCACCTCCATCTTTAACTTCAGCCTCATCTCCATCGTCGAACCACTACCGCAATACCAACGAAGGCTACCTCCCACCCACACCACCCCTCCCCGCCTACACCCCCCATCCACACACCCCAACCGAAAAGACCCTCGCCCTGCACCCTCGCCCATCCTCGTCATCATCATCCTCGACCTCAACCTCCTGGAACGAGAAATCCGGTGCAGCAACCACATCGTCCCCCGCACCCGCACCCGAAGCAACAGGAACCACAAATCCCTACCCACCACCCCCCCCCCCCGCCCCCCTCTACCCACCATACTACCACACGGCCACCGGGCTCTTCGACCCAGACCCCAACGACAGCGACACCTCGTCGACGCTCTCCTTCCCCAGCACCAGCAGCTACGGGAACACCTCGACCGCGACGCGCGACACGCCGCCGCCGCCGTACTCGCCTAGGAGTCTGGGGATGTCGTCGCGGACGATGTCGCCGGTGCCGTCGTTGATGTCGGATTCCGGGAGGAGTAGTAGTAGTGGGAGTAGTGGGAGTAGCCGGGGAAGTGGTGGTGGGTTAGGCAGAGGATCTGAGGAGATGGTGCAGATTGCGGCGCCGAGGGCGGTGGTGGTTTGGGAGTCGGCGCGGGGGAGGGGGAGGGAGAGGGAGAGGGAGAGGGGGTGGGGGGATTTATATGATTGATTGAGTGGGGTTATTGGGTATGGGTATAGGTATGGGTTTGGGGGCTCAGGGGGGGACAATGGGTAATGGGATGGTTTGGTGTTGGTTGGGTTGATTTGTGATGCATGGTGAGTCCGAGTTGAGCATGAGGGATGCGTTTGTATATCAGGCAAGCAAGCATGCCTCTTTAATATATGACTGATCAATCTCAGGCCGAACTACTAACTTAATGATGGAGTGCATGCGGTATAGCTTCAATATAACATCGGATAACTATTTTCAGGACCATCAACAGTTACTTCAATATACACAACCACCGCTATCCAACACACCTCTGCACCCTTGCTCTCCCTTTCCCCACCACAACCTCTGCTTAATCACTGATACCTAACCACCAGCTTCTCACCACTCACAATCTCCGGCACCGCCTGCACACTCGAGCTATAGGTATCCTGAACGGCATACAGCGCCGCCCCATCCGCAAGACCATAGCTCTCCCCATCCGCCGTCCTGGCCACACAGCCCGTGAACACGGCATCCTCAAAGCCCACGAGCGTCAACCCGTCCCCATCCACCGCCAGGTCCTCGACGATCCACTCGGCATTCTGCCCCTCGAGCTTGGCACTGTCACTCGGCGCCGTCGCGTGCATCGTCAGCTTCTTGCCGGTGGTCCGGTTCTCGATCACCGCCGTGCCCGCCGTGCTGCTCGTCGCCTCGACCGAGGCGAACACCACATCCCCGATCGCGAAGTCCATCTCCACGTCCACCGAGTTGGCCGGGTACCACTCGTACCACGCCGCGAACGAGGTCTCGTTCCGGCTGTCCACGTAGATGTCCACCCCCGTCTGCCAGATCGAGTTGCCCGCCGTCGCCCCGTCGATCCCCACCCAGAACGACACCGCCTGCGTGTCCGCGCTGCTGGCCGCCGCCGTCGGCGTCACCGCCGGCAGCGTGAACGTCGCCGCCACGTACGTGTACGTCGCGCTCGACGCCGGCGCCGATTCCAGCACCGCGCCCGCCCAGTTCTCGTTGATCTGGTAGTTGGTCGCCGTGCTGGTGCTGGCGCCGTGGTCCACGCTCGCGGTGGTGGTGGGCGCCGTCGAGTAGGAGTAGCTCGTTGGGGCGGCGGTTTGGGTCGGTTGTTGTTGTTGGCTGCTGTTGCTGTTGCAGTCGGTGCTGGCGCTGGCGCTCGCGCTGGGAGCAGATGCCGCGCCCCAGTTGACCGAGGGCTGCCACTGCCCCTGCCCCTGCCCCTGGCCTTGGTTTCGGCCGCCGCTGGTGAAGCCGTTCACTGCTGCGCCGTCGCCGCCGGGGACGCCGCTGCCGAATTGGCGGCGCTGCTGGCGGGCCTCGTGGGGCGCGGCTAGAGCGGTGCTTGCGGCCAGAAGAGCGCTGACTGCCAGGGAGGTGGTGAGCTTCATTGTCGGTATTGATGGCTTCAGGTAATGTCAAATGAAGATAGCAAAAAAAGAAGTTAAAGAATGTATATATGCCCCCAAGAGGTGGAGCAGTCTAGATAGAGAACGGAAACGAGCACAGCTCTAATGAAAAGGAAGGGAAAGGTACGTAGCACCTCAGATCACAGATCTTGGTTGATGAAGGCCAGAAATACATGGCGCTGGTGCGGGCGTGCAGACCCTGCAGGTTATATGTCCATTGCCTGAGTCCAGTCACTTAGGGCTCGGTTTGGGATTGATTGCGCCCGGATTCCGCATGAAACCCGTTAGTGGCCCCGGGTGGAGTGGCGCTGCCCCGTCGGGCGTTTGGGACTCGATCACCTTCATTTCGGGGATGGGGAGGGAGTGGGAGTGGGGTCTTGGCTTTTGCGTCGGAGGGGGTTTTTGGATAGGGGGGGTGGGTTGGACCTGAGGTTTGGGAGGTGGTGAGGGTTGTTGTTGTTGGTGGTGGTGAGAAAATGCTGTACTGTACGATGCTTCGTACTCTATCCGGGTGATAGGCAGTCCACTTCTGAGGGCCATAAGGAGCTACTGAATCTGTTCATTACCATAGTGGAGGCTCAGGAGAGCCCCACGACGATGAAGTCTCGTCGTCCACAAATCCATGCCTCCTCCATATATTCATGTTGTTCACCGTGGCAAGGGCAAAGGGGCAGTCTAGACTTCACGTAGTGGCCCAAAGGGTTAGTCGAGACATCCAGACTTAAGCATATTTCAACATCCCAATCAGGAAATCCACGGCCGAGACATTTCCAACAGATAGATTGAGGGGTGTCGCCTCAAGCATGATGCCACCACCAGCGTCAATCTCCGGATATAATGATCGTCCATTGTCATCAGGACTGTCTCGGTACCTCTCCGCAACTGTCTAGTCTACAGTGCATTATCTGTTGATCTACTTTACTCAACTCTTTCCTCCACGATCATATATTGAAATAGTTTAAAAATAGCACCATCTCAACAATCTAAGCCGGCTAGACTTTTTGTATATCCACAACTCCAATATGTACAAGAAGTCAAGAAACTAACCTGCAAGTCTATACACCTCTATCGTCCTCTAATTCACCATGTTCGGGCACTCCCCCTGCGCCCGCTTGAACGCTCCCGCAAACAGATCCTGCATCGCCAGGTAATGGAACAGAATCCCGCCTAGCACAGCAAGGTGCCAGATGTTGTGGCTGCCGCCCACATAGTCGAACAGTCCGGGCCGCCACCGCTCCGGCACCTGAGACGCATACACACACGCCCCCACGAAATACACCATGACACTCTTCACCACCGGCGCATAGAAGTACAGACACCAGAAGAAGCCCCGGGTGTAGGTCAGCTGCGCCAGCGGGGCGAATCCGGTCAGAGCCAGCGACACATAGAAAGCCACTCGTGCCCACGCCATGTCCGCCCGGTTGAAGGTGGGGTGCCACGGCAGGATCACTCCGCCGATACCCAGAGACATCGTCAGCAGGATGTAGATCCACCGCGAAACTGGCTCGCAGTAGAAGGCGGTGTACTCGGTCGTCACAATCGAGGCCGCGACCAGCATCGAGATACCCGTATAGTCCACGCACGCGAACCGCTCCATCAGTGTCTGGCTGGCAATGCTGTTCATCGTGTGCCACAGGGTGCTGCATACCAGGCACTTGCACGCCGCGAAAAAGAAGACTGCGGCCACCAGCACATCCGTCTTGGTGCTCAGGTGGAAATTGGGGTTCAGCGGGTAGAAGTAGAAAGCCACAGAGAGCACGATGAACAACCCGATCAGATGCGACCAGATGTTGACAAGTTCGTTGGAGAAGGTGAACATGGAGGCCAAGCACTCCACCTTCGAGTGCGTGAACCGGTATCCCTCAAGAATGTGGGGGTTCACCCGCCACGGCTGCGGGAGGTCCGCATAGCCGATCAACCGCTTTTCCTGGGCCAGCAGGATCGCCCGGTCAATGTTCTCCTTCATTGCCTCCTTGGCCCGACGCGCTCGCTCCATGCCCTCGTCGACCACCTCCCGGGCATGCACCAAGCTCGAGTCCATCGCCTTCCACGCCCCATCCAACGCGCCGTCTAGCCCGCGGTCCCACCCGGCGTGAGCACGAGACTCCAGCTCGACGAGAAAAGATTCCATGAGGCGGACACCGGCTTGGGCTTTCTGTTCTAATGTTTCCTTTGTGGCGAGAGCATCCTTATAACGGTCCTCCAAGGTGTCCACCAGGATCTTGGCGCGCTTCTTGCCGCTGCCCATGAGCTCTCCGGAAGCGTGAGAGCACGAGTCCCGCACGGCCTCCAGGGTGGCGTAGCCGCGACGAAGGCTGGCATCGATCTGGTCCATGTGAGATTTGCCATACTGCTCAATCCACAGCATTCGTCGCTCCAGCTCCGTCAGGAAAAGTTCAACCTAGACCCCGTCAGATAAAATCCCATACACCAGAAGAGGATTCTGGCGAGTGCATACTCTCAGGAACACCGCATCTGCGTCATAATCTAAGGACAGCTTCCGAGCCGTGTGGAACGAGTGACGGCGCCGACGGTCGCGGAGTAAGCTGGTCTCCTCGGAGGGGGTTGTGGAATAAGCGGATGTGTTTGCCTCGGGATACGACTCGATGGTCATGGATTGCGCAGAACAAGCCATGGTGTTGCGTATACCGTTCCGACCGTCAATTAGATCCGTAGCTAGTTGAGAAGATCGAATCGCATATCCTGGAGGGAACAAAGAAATAACAAGGGGAAAAGTCAGTGAGGGAAAAGACCAAGGTTGGGGGTGGAGATCGGGACGATCGGGAATCGGCGGGACGACCGAAGCAGAACATACAGCTGCAAGTTGGACAAACTAGAGAAATTCGGGTGGCTGCAAGGGACAAGCGCCTAGGTGAGTTGAGTGGAGAGGAGGAAAAGGGAAAGAGAAAAACAGAAAAGTAATGATAATGACCCTAAAAGAAAAGGAGAGACACCTCTTAGGAGGAGAGGGAATTAGGTATTTAGGGAAACGATCAGAGGAGAGAAAGAGAAGAGGAGAGGAGGAGAAGGGGAAGAAGAAGAAGAAGCAGAAGAAGTAAGTTGAGTTAAAGAGGGGAACCCGAACAATATTAACCCCATCAATAAGAACTTGCTCTCTTTTTCCCCTCCCCGCCAACCCTTCAATTACTACTCAAGTACTTGGTTCTCTTACTTGGCAAATGTCCACTTTTTAAGGCTGAACTGCTAAGAACTACTCCGTATCCTTGTTCACCCAAGGATTGGTTCTTCTATTCGCCGCCTTCCTGCTGTCAGTCTTCAACTTCAGCCCATCAGCGCCCGGCTTGCCTCCACGTTGGGTCATTCTTATCGCTCTCGCCACCAGCCACCCTTCAACGAACCACCCACCGTACTTCGCTTTTGCAGTGGCAGCCAGCTGTTCCTTTCACCTGACGCACAGCAATTCCCTCACCATGGCCATTCGGGACATTGTCGTCAACCCGTCCCTGCTGCCGGTGCTCAATTTGAGCGCCGAAACCCGCGACCAATGCATGCAATTGCTCGCCGTGCTCGACCCGTCGGCTGACTCCTACTCTGACTCCGAAGAACGCGCCCTGGCTGCGTCCAAGGAACAGAAGCAGCTGTTCGCTCTTCTGGCTCGCCTTCGTGGGCTCAACCGCGATGCTATTCTACGCGTCCGAGAGACGAAGCAGGCGACCGCAGAGGCCCGCCAGGAAATCGACCGTTTACACCTGCAACTTCAGAATCTCTACTACGAACAACGGCACCTGACGGGGGAAATCGCTGCGTGCGAGTCTTATGAGTATGTCCCGGCGTAGCCACCAAAAGAACTCGCCGAATGCTGACCTCACTGTCGCAGTCACAAATACCTTGCCCTTCCATTGATCCCGCTCGAAGAATTCCTAGCGTTGCACCCCGAGCATCGTGAATCGGACGAACACGATCTCATGATCGCTCGCATCAACCACGAACATGCCGAACGGGAGAAGCTGGAGCAGGCGCGACAAGAGCTTCTGAAGCGGAAACAGGCCTTGATTGCGGAAAACAACAAACGCAAGGAGGATCTGGCCAGTCTGGACCAGGATTTGGAGCGCTTTATCGACGTAAGTCTCTGTCCTAGTGAGTTTCGGACGATGTTGCTAACCCCTGGCAGGCCGCCAAGCCCATTCAGAAGATCTTCGAAAAGGAGTATTAGCGGTGGGGTTATTGTCTTGTAGTTTCTTGCATGGATTGGCGCATTGGATAGATACCCAATATGATTTGATTTCAACCAAACAAGGTCTCCTAGTATGTAGCCATGCGTTTCGTGGTGGACGTGTTACATTGTCTTCCTTGTGACCGCCGCCAACTGGTGGCCTCCTCTCCGCCTTCCTCCCGCCTCTCCGCAACTCCAGCTTGCAATCAACTCCAACAACTCCAACTCCCCTCCCACTCTCTCCCATCTGGTCCTGTACCAGGCTACGTCGCCCTCGTCAAAGCATGTCCTGGTCATGATCGCCAAGAATGAAGACCTGTCGTCATCACAGACCGATCCCCACCCCGATTATACCATGACCGTCAGCACCCCCTCGCCGCGTCCGCCGCCCCCGGAGAAGCCAGAGGCTATCCGGACGCGATTCAAGGTCATTGCAGCCTTCTGGGCGGTGATTATTTTTCTGGGATTCCCGATCTGGTGGAAGACCACATCGATCTATCGAGCTTCCTTGCCTATCCCGGAAATGATTGATTGGGCCGATGGAAAGGTATGTAATTCCTGGCCGTTGAGGTGCATACCTGGCTGACTGGTGTCTCTTCAAATCTAGACATGTCGTCCTGTTTTCCCGCTTGAAATCCGAGTCGAGACGCCTCACCTACCTGACGCAGAGGCCCAGCACTTGCTCCGGACGACACAACATACCCTCGATGACTTAAATGAATTCTCCGCACATCATCTGCGGCTGAAGCTATCGAACGATAATGTTGACGAGCCACTGAATGAACCGGCAGACACGGCCTTGACAGTGCGCCTCTTACCACAAGACGACCTAATCAACCCCAAGTCCGAACTCCAGCACGACACCACCCAGCTCGACGTCTTTTACTCACCAAACCAAATACCGCCCCTTTCATCATCCAACCCACCGTTGTCCGCTTACATTGCGGGTGAACTTCAGCAGCTATTCACAGAAGAGAAGGCTATCATTGCGCAAATCCTGTCGAACAGCCATGCATCAAGTGCGGCAGCCACCAGTCAGCCGTCCTCGACTATGCTTTCCTCGGTCTCTCCTCAGCTCGCGGACAGTATTGCCAAGCGCCTCCGACGCTCGATGAAATACGCCGATACCTATCACCTCGCCTTTTCCTTGTTCACTCCCGGCACAGAGCCCTCCTCGTGGGACATTCAGGCCGCTGTCCACGACTACATAACCCCATTGCTGCAGACCTTCTCTCCAATCAGCAATTTTACCGTCGACACCCAAGTTCAGCTATACGCGACTTTCGCACCCACAGCTCCGGCACCCGAATACGACGAAAGCCACGGAGTTTGGACCCTAAAGCCCGAAGACCTCAGCGCGTTCATCAACGCGGCCGAATGGCCTCTCAGCCCCAGCATCGGCCCAGGCCCCACCATCAATTTTATTCTCTATGTGCCTGACGCAGCGCAATCCCCCTTGGTGGTCAAGGACAGTCTGGCGACGAGCTGGGTCGTGCCTCAATGGGGTGGTGTGGTCCTTCTCAACCCCGCGAACGGCACCCAGCTTCAGCATTTATCGGGCGATGCGCTTCAGGCCCCGTTTCTGACCTTTTCCCACCAACTCCTCACTCTTCTCGGCGCCCCTTCCACCCCGGCTGCGCTGCCTTTCCGACTGCAGACACTCACCCGCATTCGGGCCGCGAGTCTGCTCCTCTCTGCATCCTCTACCATGGGCTCCCTCGCCCGTCTCACCGAGTCACTTCCCTCCATCCCCATCCCTGCTACCGTGGCTGCCTCCGTGGCGACGACCCTCTCGCATCTGACCTCGACCTGTGAGCATCTCCGACGGGGACGATTCCAGGCCGCGCTAGCGGATGCACGAATCGCCGAGACGGAAGCGGAGCGCAGCTTCTTCGAGAAGAGCATGGTCGGCCAAATGTACTTCCCGGATGAGCACAAGGTGGCCGTGTATCTGCCTCTATTGGGCCCCATTGGCGTTCCCCTCATTGTCGGCTTGCTAAAGGAGGTCAAAAAGGCCATAGCCCTGCGGAAGGCCAGGAAGGCTACCTGAATTACTCAAATTTGTACAGTATATAGTTTTATTCAGTCATTTTTTTTCCATTTTGAGCAAAACGTACCAACATAGAAGCAAGACTTCGCTAAGAATATACAACCAGGATTATTAAGATTAAGTCATGCAAGAGGCATAACCATGCAACAACGCATACCCGTCCGAAGGCAGGCCAAACCCCAAACCCCAAACATGAAAAAAGACAAACGCTATACTCAAATACCATCACAAAATCAACAGTATACATACATACACTCAAACATACAACCATGAAAACATCTACCTCCGCTGCGACCCCAACCTCGAATTCCCTCTACTCAACCCACCACCACCACTACCCGAGCCCTCCGGGTCCTCCGAAAACGCCTCCATGGCCCTGGGATTCGTCGGATACGCGTCCGGCTTCAGGACCCCTGTGGTCGCAAACACGCCCGGCGGCGTATACACCCGAATACTCTCCGTCCGGGGCAACGCCGGGATCACCGGCGGCGAGCTGTAGGTCGCCACGCCGCCTTTCCCGTCCTGCTGGGTCTGCTTCACCACGAGGTTCCCGTTGATGTTGAGCGGCAGCGGCGGCACCGGCACGGGGACTCGGCTCCCTCCGCCTCTCTCGGGCACCAGCGCCGTCTCGACGCCGGCACCACCGCCCGCCCCCCTCGCGGTGGTGCCCTCCCGCTGGTACACGGGATTGTGGGGGTTGAACAGACTCCGGACCCGGCCGCCGGTCTTCTGGATCATGGAGCGGGATCGGGACCGCGACCGCGACCGGGAGCCGGTGGTTGTGGCCTTCGAGGCCCGCGACTGCGTCCGTCGGAGGAGGAAGTCGGTGCGGTAGGCTGTCTCCTCTGAGGGCATGGGCGAGGAGATCCCGATGAGGGTGCCCTTGGAGGAGCGGTGGGTGAATTGGGCGATCTTGGCGGACGGGGGCAGGTTCTTGCGCCGGTGGTGGCGGTACAGGAGGAGGGAGAGGAGGGTGGCCGTTACGCCGAGGAGGGCGCCGGGGAAGAAGCCGGCCAGGACGGCTGCTGTGGGGTATTGTGGGCATTTGAGCTGTGTTGCTGTTGCGCTGGTGGTGGTGTTGGTGCTGGTGTTGTCTGCGGCTGAGGAGGTGGAGACGCGGGGGTCTGTGGCGGAGATGGCGGTTGCGAGGGAGGATGAGGAGGAGGAGGATGTGGTTGACGAGGTGGTTGAGGAGGTAGCGCTGGATGCTGCTGCGGTGGATGCGCTGGATGTGTCCATGCTGCAGAGCGAGTCCCCCGTGCAGGTGTAGCCGAAGGGACAGCATTTCGAGCCACATTTGGCCAGGCTATCATCGAGGCGGGTGGTGTGCACGCTGTTCTTGGGGTGGGAGGTCGCGTTCTGCAGCTGCACGTCGCAGGTGATGGGCTCGATATAGTCGCAGCTCTGCCCGGCTGGGCAGCAGATGGCGGAGCTGCCGTCGTCGAGACTGATGCAGGTGGAGCTGCTGGGGCAGCAGAAGGTGCTAGGAAGACCGCTGCTCGAGCATTGTGTGTAGTCGCTGGGACAGGTGTCGCTGCTTCGTGGCAGCAGGATGCCAACGGCCTGCGTTGGCGATATCGTTGAAGCGAGCAACCCGAATAATAGTAGTAGTCGGGACGAGTTGCCCTGGTACGTGATCATCGTGATGGTTGGCACGAGAGAGGACCTGGTAGAACTTTCTTGCAAGAGGATGAAATGAGAGAAGAGTCAAGAAAGGAGCGTATGAGGATTATTGCTGGTATATTGGCTGGGCAAGGGTCGGATGGTGAGTCAAAGAGTGTTGTGCTTCAATGAAAGAAAGTGTCTAAGACAATGGGTTTGAGAGTGGAAGAAAGGACGAGACGAGCCAGTACCAGACAAAGAGCGCTTCGAATTGTCTTGCAGGAAGAAGCAAGTCCTGAAGAAGATCTCCCTCCCCGTTCCTCGCAACATGCTGCCCAAACCTTTCTGCACGCATCGTACTATCAGGATCTAAGGATCCAGGACGGTAGGTAGCAGGCGCCGAGTCCCAGAATAGCGACGAAACGTGGGGCCCATGGCCGACGGGCTAATAATGAAGAGAAGTCTAGGCGCCAGAACGGGGTCTTTGGGCTCGGACTGGATGAGAAGTCTGATTGACTGTTGCAGATTACCAGAAAGCCCGGCGCGTAGGCAGTGTGTACTTGTCTATTTGAATGTTGTTGTTTCAAGCTGGGCGGTTTGATGCAGAAGTAAATCGCGGTCCGCTGATTGGCCGATGTTGGCGCCTGCTTACCTCATTTGGTCTAAGCCGAAAAAGGTAATCTCTCAATCTGTCGAGCGGAGGAAATTCTGCGGTTTGGAATTGCTGCTGCTTGTGTCAAGCACGACCTCCCTTAACTTATTACTCCACCCCCAGATCATCATGCTGAACCGACTCCTCCGGCCGCAGTCTGCGCTGCGTGCAGCCTCCTCCCTCACTGCGGTGAGCTCTTTTCTGTCTTTCCGGCTGATTGGGCGCCTTCACTAACAGTGCGGACAGAAGCCCGTCTCCGCGCTCCCACGCATCCAGAGCCGTGCAATTCACCGTGTGCCCACCCTCGCCTACGGAGATCAATACCAGGGCAACGGTATCGCGGAGTTCATGTCACCAGAGGCGTTCGACTTCTCCTGGACGCAATACCAAACCCTCCTTGTTGACAAGCTGAACCTGTTGACGCAGGGTGAGTGCCAGCTCCGCGGACCTTGCTCGGCCCGTGAAACACGCTCGGACTCTAATAAATATCTGGATCAATAGACACCATCGATGCCGACGCGAAGCCCGGAGAACTGCTGGTCAAGTACTCCCGGCGTCCGGAGATGGCCTCCGTCTTCAACTATGCCTCAATGGCTCACAACAACCACTTCTTCTTCAACTGCCTGGTACGACCCAGACCTTGAGCGAATCCGTCCTTAGCACAAAAAAGCACAAAGCCTAATTGCATAACAAACAGTCCCCCCGCAAAACCGAGATGCCCGAGAAGCTCGAGAAAGACATCACAGAAACGTGCTCGTCGGTCGAGTCACTGAAGCTCGATTTCCTGGCCACGGCCAACGCGATGTTCGGTCCCGGTTTCGTCTGGCTGGCCAAGAACCTGGAGCGCGAGGGGATGATGCACGTTTTCTGCACGTACAACGCCGGCTCTCCTTACCCTGCCGCGCACTCGCGCCGCCAAGCCGTTGACATGGCCACCCATACGCCCGACACCCCGTTGGGCAACCAGTACGCCGGCGCGATGGGCGCCCACGCGCCCAACCAGAAGAGCATGGCTCCTGGAGCCATCGATGTACAGCCTATCTTGTGTGTCAACACCTGGGAGCACGTGTGGATGATGGATTACGGTATCGCCGGCAAGGAGGAGTACCTGGAGCGGTGGTGGGACCGGATCAACTGGGAGGTGGTGGCTGACAACTACAACAAGATCAGCGTCAACCGGGGGGCGCGCAACCCCAACACCGCCTGGGGGCGCAGTCTGGGCATGATGTCGTAGTTTCTTTTCACCCAATCCGGATGATGGTTTGATAAATTGTATTATACACATGGGTTCTCTTTCTTTTCTTTTCTTTTCTTTTTTCTTTGGCATTTATGGTCTAATCAAGTACAAGCATTTTCCCTTGGAATATAGACAAAAGAGTCTCCCTTGATTATATCTCATGATGAGCACGAACCCCCTCTCCTCCATATGTGTCTAGTACCGTCACGATATTCTGGTATCAAAACAGTATCACCGCCCAACCACCTCCCCAATCCTCTTCTCGAACGCCTCTATCATGACCCCAGCCATTTGGCCCTCAACCGCACTCATCATGGTAGCATGCCACTGATTCTTGAACTCGAACCCAATCTCCAAATGCACCCTGGTCATGCTCTTCCCTCCACCCATCTCCGCAGTGACATCCGCCAACTCCCACTTGGTACTCAAATACTCGAAGATGCCTTCCTCCGCCCCGGGGAACCCAAACCCACCACCTCCTCCTCCGGAACTCACAGCCTGCCCATCCTTCTTCGCCACGCCAAACCGCGCCCCACTCTGTGCCGTGACCGTCAGCCGTTGGGGATCACAATCCACCTTCGAGGTGAAGGTCTCGCTGAGCGGACCGTAGCCCACCGTCAGGAAGGCGCGCGTCGGGTATTGCGTTGTGGGGTCGCGGTGGGTGACGGTGCTGGCGGTGAGAAAGGGGAGGAAGGACGAGTAGGACTGCACGTCGGAGATGACTTCGAAGAGAGGGGCGGGCGAGTAGGGGAGGGTGCGGGTGGCGGTTAGGCGGCGGGTGCGAGAGGAGGAATCGTTATCGGAGCCATTGGAGCCGCTGCCCGGGAGGAAGGAGGAGAGAAAGGTTCGACGTTGGTGTTGGTTTGTGGGGTGGGAGGGTTGGGGCTGGGTTGTGAGGGTGCTGCTGCTGCTGCTGCTGCTGGGTTGTGTAGTCGTCGTTGCGGTGGTACGGAGAGGATGTGTGGTCAATGTTGATAGTGGTTGTTGGGTGCCCCGGATTAGTAACCGGCGAGGGGTGGGCTTGAGGTGCCGCGTGGTGGTTAGGAGTGATATGCGCATCTTGTTGTTCTGGAGGTTGGTGGGATTAATTGATTATGGACTATGGCGCGATGGGTGAGAAAGTTGAGGATGGGTCGCGGCGCATCGGGGCTTTTTTTCTGGGGTGTTGTAACTACAATTTGCCCGTTTGGTCCGCTTCCGAGGCGGATTTTGTTCCGCGGTTTATCGTTGCTACTGCAGATATAGTCTAGTCATTCAGCTACTGTAAATTTGAATGGAACCCTCCCATTGAGCTGACTTTCATTCTTTGCGTCTCTTCTCATGCTAGATGGGCGAGTTATTTATCTTAACATGGTTGATCTCTGTATGTCTTCCGGATGACAACTCAGCACCAGCTTACGTCTCACCCCAAATCTATATTCTGCTCTCACTGCTGCTCATCAATGCCTATCTTGGTGATCTATTTACGGCATCTTTCTATCCTCTCACAAGAGCTTTAATCAAAAGAGTACATACATGAGTACCCAAGGGCTTTAGGTTCTCCTTCAGAATCATTGCCACTACCTCAGCAACAAAATATATCGAGAGACCTCTCAAGCAGGGTGGTAGCCTTTATAGGCAGAATTAATAAGAGAGGTCCCCTCATTTTTAGGCTCCCTTCAATTATCCCATGTATAGAACTACGAAGGAAACATTTACCGTAGTGATGAGTCTACTTTTCCACCCAAGCTTTTGTGGCGTGGGCAAACCATGTATAGAACGAGCATACGAGTATATCGGACTTATTGCGGAGATAAACCCCGGGTTAGTTATCGATGGTAAGAGCGCAAGCCACCCACTTCGCCATCACAAGCTCACCTCATCATCATCCTACCGGAAGATGTCTACATGTCACACAGAACGCCTTAAACTCGAAAGACATACTTTGCTTTAATTCATTATAAACACTGCCTGCAAAGGTACCGCCGCTCAAAATGACAGACCTACATGACGCTCTCCCCGTCCGAGAAACCAAACGCACCCGTGTTCAACTATCTTGTACAGCATGTAGAGCGCGCAAGCAAGTGTCCCAAAGATGGCATCCACATCTGTTCTTTCAGACTCTGTAATCTCATGAGAAGTCACTAATGCCTTCCACAGATTGAAATGCTGCCGCGTCCACCCCTGCACCAACTGCAGGAAGCGTGGCGAGGCCAACTCCTGCACCTTTGTCGGCCGCGGACCACGAGGCAAGACCTCGCAAGGGCGCGCGAGTCCCACACATGTCCAGGATCGGTTGCAACACCTAGAGAACCTGATCTTATCACTAACGCAGCAAAAGATGCTGGAGCAGCCCACAGAGACAAATGGGGATGGCGCGGGAACCGGGCAAGAAGAGGTGAACTTCGCCGCTCTGGAATCGACCAACGCAGGAGAAGCACCCTTCGCGAACTCGACCTGGATCCATACGGATGATACTGGGACTGATGAGAGTCAACGCAGATCAGGGGTGGGGCTGGCGTCAAGGCCCCATCCTCTGACACCGGAGGAATCGCCGTCTGACCCACCGGGGAAGCTGGTGGCCCAAGAAGCTGGAACGAGGTACGTTGATGGGGCTCACTGGAGAGCTGTACTGGAGGAGGTATGTTACTTGAATTCTAACTATAACCTGTTGCCTTGTTCCTGCCTCTTTGAGTAGACCCAACTAATTTTTGGGTAGATCAGCGAAGTGAGGGAGTATTTGCGCGAACAAGATGTACACTCGGACGATGAGCTTGCTCAGCAGGATGAAAAGAGCGTGACTGCACCAACTTTGCTGTTAGGACTGCACAAACCCCTCAGAAAGGAGGAGCTGCTGGCACAAATACCGCCGCGGCCGGTGACTGATCGCCTGGTGGCGCAGTGGCTTAATAGCAAAGAGCCTGTGATTGGTGGGTTTTTGTTCTTTCACTATATCCAGAGCAGTAAAAAGCCCTGCTAATACTTGGTTCCTAGGCATCACGCACATTCCAACGTTTCAAAAAGAGGTAAGTACTCGGGAGGCAAAGTTCTGCTTGCTGTCGCAACTGACAGCAGCAGTACAATAAGTTCTGGGACCGCCCGCATGAAGTCTCCTTGCCATGGCTAGCTCTATTATCTGCCTGCATCGCAATGGCGCTTGCCTTCAATCAGCGAAGTGGCGATCCGACGCCCCTATCACCTCAGGACCCTGCTGAGGCTCAGGATTCGTTCCGCAAGCTCACAGCACAATGTCTTGTTCAGTCGAATTATACCGCGCCTGCCAGGTACAAAGTTGAGGCACTGTTTCTCTACACTATGAGCGAGTTCCTCCGGAGTGACGACGCACAAGTCGGGGTTTCCTTTCTTCTCGGTATCACAATCCGCCTGGCCATCCGAGCAGGCTACCATCGAGACCCCAAGCACTTTCCCGACATGTCGGCCTTTGACGGTGAAATGCGTCGACGCGTCTGGACCATTCTTCGACAACTGGACACTTTAATCAGTTTCCAGGTTGGCGTCCCCAGAACAATCCAAGACTGGCAACATGACGTGGAATTACCCCGTAACATATCCGACGAGGACTTCGATGAGAGCACCGAGGAACTACCCCCTTCCCGCCCTGATAAAATCTTCACGTTAGTGTCCTACACCCGTGCCAAGGCACGCATCATGACTATATTCGGCAAAATCTCAGATCTAGCATATTCGCGCGAGCCCGTTACCTACGAGGTGACCCAGGCTCTCGACCGTCA
Organism: Aspergillus aculeatinus CBS 121060; assembly: GCF_003184765.1. Lineage (NCBI taxonomy): Eukaryota > Fungi > Ascomycota > Eurotiomycetes > Eurotiales > Aspergillaceae > Aspergillus > Aspergillus aculeatinus. Next base: position 107,435 of record NW_020291552.1, on the reverse strand, counting down.
ACTTGACGAAGCACACGATCAGGTGCCTTACTCTTTCAAGATGCGTCCTGTCAACCAGTGCATTGCGGATCCCTCCGACCTCATCTTCCGGCGATACACTTTGGAGCTACTGTACTTGAAGGCGCGGTGTGTGTTGCACCGGAGGTATCTGGGCGAAGACCACAACAACCTCCGCTATGCCTACTCGCGGTGGGTGTGCATGAGTTCCTCGAAGGATATTCTTCGCCACCAAGCAGATATTCACCACGAAACGCAGCCAGGGGGGCTGTTATACCGGGATAGACTGTTCCCCAACGCGCTGCAATATGCAGACTATCTGCTTGCAGCCATGATCATTTGTCTGGAATTGTCACATCAGCGCACAGGGACGCCACCGCTCGGTGGAGGCACGAATGATGATCTCGCGGTGGTGGTTCGGGGTCAGGAGGAGCTGTTGTCGGCGTTGGAGATGTCGCATGAGATATTCGATAAGATGCGTCGACGGTCAGCAGATGCGCAGCTGGGGTATGCCGCAATGACGATCATGCTTCGTTGGGTGAAGCAGCAGCGTTCGGGGCAGAAGGATCAGCAGCAACAGCAGCAGCAGCAGCAGCAGCCAAGCATCTCAGGTGAGTACGCCAGGAGCTCCTGGATTCTGAAAATTGCTCTGACGGAAAAAACTAGCTTATCCCCCGGCATACGGAAGCTGGCAATTGGAGGGTGCAAACTCGCTAGATGCGCTGGACTTCCAGCCGATGGACGGTGTAACTCCGGGCTATGCTTCTCTGGACGTCATCGGCGATATGCTGGATATGCCTACGAACATGGATTGGGTGAGTTTATTCTTTTGGAGAGTGATCGATGTATAGTACTAATCGGCGTAGCACCTGTGGGATCTACAGATACAGGGCGTCGAGAGACCGAATCCAGGTAGTACATGGACCCAACTGGATTTCAACGATACGCTTCAAGGAAATTAGCCAGCTACATACCACTGCGAAGGGGCAACTACAAGCCTGATTATGACTCAGATAACTTGAGACGAAGTGATATAATAAGTCCTATTGCGAGAAGGCAACCGCAAGCCAACAATGCATGACTCAATTTCTTTGAGGACGAAGGGTAGCCCTTCTATCGAACTGTCAGCGGCAGCTTCACAGTTCAACGCTAGTATCCTTGTAGTTCGATGATTTCGAGCTAGACTTGCCATTGGCGTAAGGTCGTGTACGGGTGGAGAGACAGAGCTAACAGCCTCTTGGCAGGTGGTGAGACATGCAGTCTCTAGATTCCTCGTTTGCTGCACTCGATCCGTTGGGTAGTGAGCCCGGCCACAAGAGTTGTTCTCACTGACCATACGAGACTAACCCAGCGTTCTGAAACATCCTACACTTTCACAGAAGATGAATGCCCTGCTAATGCACACCGCTACTATTTCTGAATGACAAACAAGTTGTCTCAAAAAGCTCGCACGGTTTCGTCCCATCCCGCTACAGTGCTGTTCGGCGGCAATTGCTCGCTACCTCCTTCATAATCTCTAATCTCTTCAGTCGACTCTGTACCCTGTGGGGGTCAATGTTGTTCCAGATTATTGACTTTCTTCTCAATAACTAGCCGATGAAAGAGAATAAGGTTTTACACCACATCCAGCTCACGGGAACTGGGACTTTCATTGTTGAGCCTGTGCCGATATAAAGGGCCCGTTGCTGCCTCCCGTGCATGGGGTAAATATGTATGGCTGTTAGAATGCTAGTTGTACAAAGATGGCGGAAACAGCACCGAGTTACATTGTGCGTTCAATTCCAGCGACAAATGGCCACCTTGGCCGTTTCCAGCTAACAATCAAACCAGGAAGCGATTCAAAAGTTAAACTTGACGCAGACAGGTTTCAAGGACCTACGGAAACGACGACCGCGATCGAGTCCTTATTCGAACAGCTCGTTCTTGGATCGAATGCGAACGTGGATCGAATGTCTGGACTACTCGGTAGGCTGCTTCTGACTCCAAGCTCCTGAAATCATTGTCTGATATGATGCGATGCAATGCTCAATCTCAGAGATCAGCGATCTGGACCGACTCAACATCGTTCATGTTGCTGGCACAAAAGGAAAAGGAACCACCTGCGCTTATGTCAATTCGATCCTCCAGCAATATCGCATGTCATATGGAACGCCCCGTAAGGTTGGGCTGTTCACCTCTCCCCATTTAATCACTGTGCGCGAGCGAATTCGTATCAACTCCGAGCTCCTGTCGGAAGCGAAGTTTGCAAAGTACTTCTTTGAGGTCTGCAATGCTCTGGAGCTTACCGCAGCAGCAGCAGCAGCAACACTGCGGGGCGGGCCTGGTGACACCCCTGCGAAGCCTTCATACGCTCGATTTCTCACCTTGATGTCATTCCACGTTTTCATGCAAGAGGCAGTGGACACGGCGATCTAGGAAGTCGGAGTTGGGGGGCAATGGGATTCCACCAATGTTCTCGCGAACCCCGCGGTTACGGGGATCAGCTTCCTCGGAATCGACCATGTCAATGCGCTCGGGAATACGATCGATCAGATCGCGTGGCATAAAGTAGGAATTTTCAAGAAGGGCTGTCCGGCCTTCACGGTACCTCAGGTCCCATAGGCGATGGATGCGCTGCAGGATCGGGCCATCGAAAGGGGAACCCATCTTAACATTGTTGAAGTACTCGCTGCGGTCCACGGCCTTGACATCAAGCCTGCAGAGCACTTTCAGAGGCAAAATGCTTCTCTCGCTATTAGGTTGGCGGAAACCGTGCTCACAAGGCTCGGGGTTGCCGCCGCCGATGATTGCTGCGAGTCCGACAGACTTCCTGCTTTGTTTGGACAAGGGCTTGAGAACCTGGATTGGAAAGGGAGATGCCAGACCTTGGTCACGGGTCAGCAGCACTGGTATCTGGACGGTGCTCACACCCACGAGAGCCTTGAAGTCGCCTGCTCTTGGTTTGGACGGGTATCAGGGACCAGAAACCTGCCGCGGGTGCTAATCTTCAACCAGCAGCATTCATCGAGGGACCCTATCGCGCTACTCAGAACTGTTCATCGTATCATATACACCAAGCTTGGTGTTGTCTTTCAATACGCGGTTTTCTGTGCGAATAACACGTACACAGACCAGTCTTGCAATCTTGGTATGTGAATGAGCTCTCCCGTTGGGCAGGCAGGACTTTGCAAGAAACGACGCTAATAAGCATGGTTTTTAAAAAGAGTTGATTAACCACAATGTCAATCCTGATGCACTTCAGGGACTGATCCTACAGAAGAAGTTAGCGACAGTCTGGAAAGAACTAGATCCTGACTCGGAGGTGGCGTGGCTGCCCTCGATTGAAGATGCCGTTGACTATGTCAAAGAGATTCACAATGGAGCTTCGAAGGAGCCAGGGGCTGAGATTTTGGTTACGGGTAGCTTCCATCTGGTTGGGGGGGGGGGGTGCTGTCACTTATAGACGAAGTGCCACGTATGTTGGAGACAGCTGTGGAGTATTAACTGGGCAGTAGTACGAGTGAGTGGTGTTATCTTTCGGATAAGTGATTAGTAGTTATTTTTGCTCTTTGCTATGCTAGAAATTGTATAATCACAGTACTATGGCACCCAGGTCTATCGCTTGACAACATTCTCGTTTCGGCCACTGACCCTACAAGAATTCTTGGGATAATCGGCTGGCGGTCCGCCGCAATCCTCCCCCTGTTTCTTCAAACGCGATTCCCCAGGTTCTTAGCAACCCCTCCAAACTACCATCCTGGCGCTTCGCTCCCCAGCTTAGCTGGGTTCGCTTCTTGGAGTCCAGAGCGGGCAGTGCAGCATGCGGTGGGAGGGGTCTCACGCTCTTGACGCCTGTCATGGAAAAAAAGCTCGGGGGACTCCCTTAGGAGGCAGTTGAATGTCCTGCTCAGATTAGCTAGTAAGTAATGTGGTAAGGGCGTTGCTGGATCCCACCTTTTGCCTTCTTCGTAACGACCGGCCCTGGAAGAAGTTTCATGGGACTCTTCTCAGGTTTCGATGTCAATAGCCTTAGCTAGCTCGCACAGAATAACTATAGAGTCTTCCACAATCCCATTGCTTGCTTTCATAATGGTGAAATCGGCCTACACACATGACTTTACCCTGTAAATAGCATGCCGAATCTCCACGGTACATTAACACCTAGGCTCTTTGTAATTCGAAATCTAAACCCTCCCCTACTCTGTCGCATGTACATTGCGGAATATTTACTATCCCCACCTAAGCACGTGCCCTTACCATGCTCACTCACACTGCAGGTGCGACTTGACACCGAACTTTGGTGATTGAGCCCGCAGCGGGGAGTATCGTCGACCGAAATTCAGCAAAGATATTTGAATTTCCTAACTATTTCTACGAGGTTCAGGAACACACTGCGTGCCATCGTCTAGACTTACGAGCAGTGAAGTGGATGCATAATCTCCACAGTGCTAATTAGAAATCCATCCCCGATCTTTGCAGACTGCCAACCAACTTCACTGCATTCCACCCGGTCAACCGCGCCGGAGGATCCGTCCGCCCGTTCCACCCGTTCCCACCCACGACCGGGGATCTCGTAATCTCCTACAATATGTATCGATCCACGTAGGCTTTGTGCTTATGCATATAGAACTGAGCAGGTGTAGTGTATCCACAGAGAAGTCAAGCTCCCTCGTTAATAAAGGAAATCACTGAATATCAATGGCCCCAAGCACATAACCCCCCTCCCCCCTCCCACAAAAGAAATCCCATATCCGGCTCGGCTAGCCCTCAGCCGAACCCCGTAAAATTGCTCAACAGAGAATCCCACTGAATGTCATCGACGGGGAAGATATCCTCCAAGTTGTCGTCGCCGTAGACCGACGGCCAGATCTGGGGTGGTGGTGGCATGGTAGCCTCATTGGTGGCGTCAACCGCCATCATCGATGGATCCTGCCTCGAGACTGCGGGTTGGTTAGAGGGCACAGTCGCACTGCCCACAACAGCCCGGATCTGGTAGGGGTAGCACCGGGCGAGCAGCCGCATTTTCAAACACAGGCTGCCCGTGACGTCCGCCTCCTTGGCTGCCGTCGACATGCCCTCGAACTGCGTGTCCAGCGCGTTGGCGAGCTCGGTGATGAGATTGGGATAGTCGGCTGCGTCGACGGCGGCCTGCACCTGGGTTTCTATGGCGGAGCCGCTGTTTATGGGGCCTCCGTCGGTGGTATTAGTAGTAGTGATGAGCCGGAGAAGGGTGAAGACGGCGGTGGGCACGTAGCCCACGGCGGCGCATACATGGGCAGTTGTTGTGATGTTCACCTGGGTGATCTCCGACACGGGGAGGTGGCTGACCGTGCGGATGAGCTCCTTGCTTCGCTGGATGAGGTCCATCAACATCGTCGTCCGGACTGCGCTCGCGGGCTCGGCGGTCCACAGGTCCTCCCGGAGAGATAGTTCCTCGAGCCGCAGCTCTGCATGTTTGATCTCAATGCGGATCGCATTCGCTGTTGGGGTCTGTGTCAATTCCGTCGAATTGCCTCGAGGACATAAAAGACGCACCTGTCGATGAAGGGTAGCTTGAGAGATCCGTTTCGATGTCCGCGCTCAGGCTATCAAATTGCCGCCGTAGAGCGCCGCGCGTGACCTGGACAAGCATGCTTCCGCCGCTTGCTTGTACCGAAGCGTAAACATCATCCATTGTTACCAAGAAGGACTCTAGGCGGATGAACGGCGCAATCCACCGATCCGACGAACGCTCGGCAGATGCTATGCCCGCGAGGCACTCCTCGGTTCGACTATTATGCTTCATGATAATCGGGCGGTCAAGCGTGCTACAAACACTGATGTAACACAGAGTCAGCCGAAAGAAGAGCATCCAACCAGCGCTGACAATCTCACCCAACCGATACCCAGAACGTACCGAGCAGCGCCCGCTGCTCATCGGCACTTAGGGCCGGCTTCCTGTGCAGACCCAGATCATGCACCATCGAAACACAAAACTGAATCAACAACAATAGTCGCGGATGGTTCTTCTCTGCCGGGTACGAGTACCATGCGCAGTGGACCAACAGACCGCGGAGCAACTCGAGATTTCGCTCGGAGTGTTCCACGACCCTGCAAGTGACGTGCTTTATGATCTCCGCGGCAACGATCTTGCGCAGCGGATGCGCACTGCCGATGGTCGCGGCCACGACGCACAAGAACAGGAACGGCTCGCGGGCCCGGAGGCAAGCGGCTGTCTCGCCGGGGGCGAGCACGACGAAGGGGAAGGTGAGTACGAAGTCGCGCTGGAAGGTCGTGACCAAGCGCTCCGCCTCGGCTGCACTCAGGAGCCCTCGCTCGACGAGGGACGGCTGGCCCGCCAACGCAGAGCCGGTCGGCGGATCGAGGCCGTGCGAGGCGTCTTTGGCCGCGTCTAGCATCGCGGCAATTTCTGTCGAACCCAGATCTGCATCTGCATCCGCATCCCGAGATTGAACCCCATCGTGAGTGGTGGTGGGCGTAGTAGTCGACGTATCGTCCGACGTTGTGTGTCCGTTCGGTTGAGTCAAGGCAACCAGCTGCGACATCAGCTGTTCGACCTTCTTCTCTAGCACCTCCACACGGCTGCATCCATGATTCTCATAATCAATACCCGCGAGTGCTATAGTTATGTATGTGAGGAGTGTGGGTGGGGGAGGGGGGAAGTGGGGGCCTACCTCGGTGCAGCAGCCTTATGCCTCCGTTTCGTCTGCGGAAGGTCTAGGTAAGTGCATGATTTGCCCAATCGAGCACATCGCTGGCACATGTTGGCAGTCTGCGGCGTGCATTTCGCCTTGGCGGTGGTGCATGTCACACATGCCCTTCTCTTGACTGCAGGTATGGGGGCGTTCATCATGTCATCCAGTAAGGAGGACGGGGAACGGAGCGGCCGGTCGAGTTGGATCGACCGAGTCCGGCCCAGCTTGCTGATCAATTGGACCGGGCGGAAACGGATCGTCCGGTCGGAGCGGGTTGGATTCCCGCCCTTTCTATGAAGCATCAACTGTATACGAGGACTTGAAGAGTATATAAGGAAGTGAAATCGAATCGAATTCTTACAATGATATCAACAACACATCACACACCAATCCATCCCCCATCCCAATCGAACAATGTCTTCCTACGCTATCACCGGAGCCTCCAAGGGCATTGGCCGCGAGTTCGTGCGCCAACTCGCCGCCGATACAAACAACACAGTCCTGGCCATCGTGCGCAACCCCGAGTCGCCCGAGATCGCCGACCTGACCTCCAAGCACCCCAACGTGCACGCCATTAAAGGCGACGTCACGGACCCCCAGTCGATCCTCGAGGCGGCTGCGGCCGCAGCCGCCGTCACCGGCGGGACGCTCGACGTGCTGATCCACAACTCCAATGCCGTGGATGCGGCCTCCATGTCCTACACCCCGACCCAGATGCCCTTCGATGCGCAGGCTATGCGGGCCAGCTTCGAGCCGTCGCTCAGTACGAATGTCTACGGCGGTCTCTGGGCGACCAACGCCTTCCTGCCCCTGATCGAGAAGGGCACCCAGAAGAAGATCGTGCACATCTCCACCGGGATGGCCGATACGGCTTTCATCAAAAAGGCCTCTGTCAGCGTGGCGGTCGCGTACTCGATCGCCAAGGCCGCTGTGAATGTTCAAGTCGCCAAGTACGCCGTAGAGCTGGCGCCGAAGGGCATCAAGGTGGTGGCGGTGAGCCCTGGCTGGGTGGATACGTGGGAGGGTAAGTAGCTTTGCCCTTGCTGCAGACAAGATAGATCACTGATATACCATCATTGCAGGAGAGAAACCCGCCCAGGTAGTGGAAGCGGACAACTTCTTGCTGAAGCAGTTCCAGGCAGCAAAGCCTGACCTCGAGGGAAAGATTCTGCCGGAAGAGAGTGTTAGAAAGGTCCTTCAGGTGGTTGAGCACCTGGATATCGAGGATAGTGGCTTGTTCCTGAGCCACAATGGAGATCAGGAGAATTGGTTCTAAGTACTCCGGATACTGATGAGATGAGATGAGTGGCATATTGACAGATTCTTTCTCGTGTCTATACTTTCCATTGAGTAACATGCATTTGCTCCGCACTACCTTGTACGAACAATATAATCAGGATAAAGGACCACATTAATTGAAGTATATAACATCATGCATGAATGTGTCGACTGTGTTGTTACTTGGTTATGTTGTAGTAGTGATAAATAGATAGGACGGAACATTGTGGCTCCGACCCGGAGGAAAGTGATGGGTTGCAGAGCAGCCTCCGATAGCTTCATTCCATCTCTCCGATAAACAACGATCCAGTTTCTTATTCGGATCGCAACCCCCGTCAGTCGTCATGTCGTCCTTACTCGGAGCTGGCTATGAGTCAAGCGACGATGACACCACTCCCTCCGTCCCCCAGACCCAACCCTCCGCGCCGTCTGCGACCAAGATTGTCGCCGCGCCCGAAGTGAACACAGAGGTTTGGTCCCTTGAGATCCCCTCTCCGCTGGATGGCCTTGGGGGAATTCGAACTCTCCTCGCCATCCTACAACACCTCCAAAAGCCTCGCATAGCTAACAGTCCTACAGGATCAAGCACACATGCAGATGATGCTAGCTAATACCTCCTCCACCGCCCTGACCTACAACGCCACATACGATGACCTCTCCCGACCATCGCAAGGCCCAGCCAACCCGTTCAAACCCATCGGAGGGGCCAACGGCCTCAAGCGCAAGAATGTCCCCACCGGATACGCCGAAGAGGCCGCTATCAGCGAAGCGACCTTCACGGCGCAGCACCGCACCTTCCAAAGTCTCGGCTACACGCGCAACCCGACGCAGCCCGAGCAGTTCGTCGGCAACCTCGCCCACGCCGCGCAGTTCGGCGGCCGTGACGTGATCCAGATGAAACCGTCCAAGGCCGTCTCGGCGGCGCTGCGCTCCAAGCGGCAGCGGAAGGGCGACCCGAGCATCGTCGAAGGGGAGGGCGCCTACCTCGGCCCGTGGGCGAAATACCAGTCGGACGACCACTACTACGACGAGCGGGCCGTGGAGGGCGACGAGGCGGAGGATCGCGAGCTGGCCAGCGACGAGGAATACGTGTACGAGGACGAGGTGGACGCAGCCCAGGCACCCCCCACGCACATCCCCCCACCCATGGACAAACTGGCGACCGACTACCAAGACGACTCGACCACCGCGGAGACGACCGAGTTCCACGGCAGCGAGCAGTTCGACTACCAGGGGCGGACGTACATGCACATCCCGCAGGATCTGGACATCGACCTCCGGCGGGAGCCCGGCAGCACGAAGAACTTCATCCCCAAGAAACTCATCCACACGTGGAAGTCGCACACCAAGGCGATCACCTCGCTGCGCTTCTTCCCGCGGTCGGGCCACCTGCTCCTGTCGGCGGCGGCCGACGGCAAGGCCAAGATCTGGGACGCGTACCACTCGCGCGAGCTGCTGCGGACCTTCTCGGGCCACAGCAAGGCGATCACGGACACGGACTTCCACCCGACGGGGACGACCTTCCTCACGGCCTCGTACGACCGGCAGATCAAGCTCTGGGACACCGAGTACGGCAAGTGCGTGGGCCGGTTCTCGACGGGCAAGACGCCGCACGTCATCCGGTTCAACCCGGCCCCGGACCTCTCCCACGAGTTCCTGGCCGGCATGTCCGACAAGAAGATCGTGCAGTTCGACACGCGGTCCGGCGAGCTGGTCCAGGAGTACGACCACCACCTGGCGGCGATCAACACGATCACCTTCGTGGACGACAACCGGCGCTTCATCTCCACCTCGGACGACAAGTCGCTGCGCGCGTGGGAGTACGGCATCCCCGTGCCGATCAAGTTCATCGCCGAGCCCTACATGTTCGCCCTCACGCGCGCCACCCCGCACCCCAACGGCAAGTACGTCGCCTTCCAGTCCGGCGACAACCAGATCGTCGTCTACGGCGCCACCGACAAGTTCCGCCAGAACCGCAAGAAGAGCTTCCGCGGCCACAACAACGCCGGCTACGGCATCGACATCCGCATCTCCCCCGACGGCCAGTTCCTCGCCTCCGGCGACAGCGCCGGCTACGTCTGCTTCTGGGACTGGAAGACCGGCAAGATGTACCACAAGATCCTCGCCGGCGGCAAGGAGGGCGGCGCCACCACCTGTCTCGATTGGCATCCCCAGGAGACCAGCAAGGTTGTCACCGGTGGCTTGGATGGGATTATCCGCTACTGGGATTAACTTTCTCTTACGGGCCTTATCCATCTGTTTTTTTTTATTCTTTCAAGGCACACAGGGAGTTTATGGTATAATGTCGCTTCCATATGAAGGCTTTTTTTTCCTTTCTTCCATTGTCACGTATAAGTACCCCACTAACTTATGTGCTATGTACTGTACAATCTGCAACGCTTAACGTCCATAGACTATCTTCCTCGAGTTGCTGCCTGGCCTATCACGGAGGGACGTAAGAGTAGAGAAAGAAAGATGTGTGCTGTACACCCAATTGACTGCCTTAGCCACTCGCCCAAGTCTCGTGAATGCTGAATGACTCGCCAACCAATCCTCACCGCTAACAGGCTAGAATAGACTACTGTACATATACACACAAAACAGATGCTCCGATCCACCCAGACAACCGAACAGCAGACGAGGATGCTAGAAACTCGCCATCTCGATCCAACTCGCCACGAACGCCAAGGTGCGGCCGCGATCCATGGCCATGCGCTGCGCGAACTCCTCGAAGTTGAGCTTCGCGCCGCTGCCGCCGCGCTCCTTGGCCTCGCGCTCGATCCGGTTCAGGTACGCCCAGCGCGACAGCGTGACCGGCGACGGCGGCAGGGTCGGACTGGGGCGTTTCGGGAGGTGGGCGGACGGGGGCGGGAGGGGTTGGATGGGCGACGGGGAGAGTTTCGGGGCGGTGGCCTCGGCATCGGGGGAGGAGGCCGGGAGGTGGGAGGTGGGCACTGGGAAGGAGGTTGAGCCGGTGGGGTCAAGGCGGAGCTCGGTGGGGAGGTCGGTGCGGTGGCGGGAGAGGAGGGCCGGTGATGGGGATGGGGATGGACTGCGGCTGCGGCTGCGGCTGCGGCTGGTGGTTTGGTGGAAGGTGGTGGTTGTCGTGAGGTCTTCCTCGTTGGGACGGTGGTGGGGGAGTGTGGGGTCGTAGTATGATGCCGCGGCGGACGAAGGCCTACTCTCTACTGCTGCTGCTGCTGCTGCTGCTTCTTCGGAGGCAACAGAGGAGGCAGAGAGGGAGGGCGAGGAGGGAGAGATTGCGTGAGGCGGGATCCAGTCCTCGTTGTCCGGAGATTCCACGGGCATATGCAAAGGTGAGGCCAATGCTGCTGCTGCTTCTGCAATAGGCCTTGTCTCGGTAGGGTCGATGAGTGACTCTACCGGGTCATCAGGGATATGCAAGTCTGGCGTTGGAGGAGCCAAAGCCTGCACGTTTTCTAGTCCCTCGACGGCGTATCCTGCCCGTTGGAGGAGGTCGTCCAGCGAGCTGTCACGGAGCATGTTCTGCATGGCTGCCTCTGCTCCCTCCGCCTCAGCGGCGTCCTCATCGGCTTCAGATTCCGGCCGCACGATGGGGAGATCTTGAGCAGCCTGTTTACCATGCTCCATCTGTTCGGTAAGTTCGATCTCACGGGCCCAGATTTTACGCTCGGCGCGAGTCTCGTAGACCTCCATGAGCAGGTCCTCCTTCTGCTTGAAGAGGATGTCGAGCAATTCGTTGAACCCTTGTTGGGTGACTTGATACAAGATCTCCTTTCCAACGTCCCTTTCCACTTCAGGAACTTCGAAGCCGCCCCATCGCTCACTCACGAGAATGCTTCGCGATGAGGTTGATGGGTTCGATCTCACGTCGTAGTCGTCCGTCAGGTCATCCTGGAATCGCACCTTCGATGAGGAGCGAGAACGAGGGGACGGGGGGTGTGATTCCGATGCGGCTGGGTGTGATTCATCGCCCTCGTTATCTTCCTCTTCCTCTGAACTAGCCGCATCCATGTCGCTTTGATAGCCAACAGGGGCGGTGGCACCATCTTCTTCGTCTGTATAGAATCCCCGCCGTCTCCATCGGTCATGAACCCCCATTCGGCGCCTGACGTGGAGACGAACTTGATCCGTTGCATACATCCTGTTGTATACGGCTGTGCCGATGCGAGCCCGATCGACAGGATCTGTAATCTCATGGACAGGAACATAAGCTCCGAGAGCACTGACGATGTCCTCATTGCGGATGTGCTCCGGAGGAGGCCAGCGGTCGCTGGCTCCAGACGAACTGGACGCATCATCAGCTGCAGCCCCGGCTTCTTCAACATTCATCTCTCTTCTCGGTTGGCTTCCAGAAGCATGAGCAGAACCGGCGACAGAGTGGCGCGTCGTCGGCAACACCGGCCGTGTGACGCCATAATAGCTTCGAACGGCAGCATCGCCAATCACCGAGTAGCGGTCCCCAGCATCCGTCCCATCGAGACGAAGTACACCCTCGTTGTCAACAATCTCGAGATCTCCGTCGTGATTGACTCGTTTCCCCTCGCCCGTCCGTGAGGGTTCCCCATTGGGAATGCTACCAGGAAACGCTGAACTGATCGGCTGGCTTCCAAGAACGACATCCCGAGCGCCGCCTTCCAGGAAATCATCCTCCAAGCCGGCAACCATATCCCTCGTCAACTCCCTGCTGAGAGCGTAGTAAGCTCGGAAAATCCGCAAGAAATCCTTCCGCTCAACGAAGCCATCACTGTCGATGTCATAGCCCCGGAAGACACGGCGAAGTCGTTCGTCATTGCTCTTGTTGTTCAGACTCGCGATACCCTTCAGAAATTCCTCCAGGCCAATTAGCCCGTCATTGTTAGTGTCGTAGAATGCGAACATGCGATCATAAATCAAACTCGGGGGCGGTGGCCTAAGAGAGGTGTTCGGCACGAAGCACCGGTCGAACGTCTTCCGGTCGATGGCCATATACACCTTGTTCGGATCGTCCTCCCATTCGTGATTTGCCAGACACCGGAACTGATCCCACAGCGCGTCCAGCTCGGTATTCTCGAACCCGGTCTCCTTCATCAGCCGCTTGAACAACGATCTCGGCAAGCTGCGCGGCATCATCGTGGGCTTTCCTGGATACCACACCGGCTGCGACTGACGTGGACTCCCAAGGAACGGCGCGGGGATGCGCACCTTGTAGAACATGTGCGTCTTGATATGGACTTGCATGGCTTCACACGTCTCACACAGGTCATAATCGATGCAGTTCGCACACCGATACCGGATGCCCTGGATCGGCATCGCACCGCAGCTATTACACGTCACCCCGCGGTGGATATACCCATCCCTCCTCGCCTGGTCCTCCGCGATGTGATACAGCAGGTTCAGCAGGTTCTGGCCCTCCCGCATCGGCGCCGCCTCATTGTTGTGTTCCGCACCGTCGCGCCACGAGAAGACGCTCTGGTCATCCATGACCGTCTCATCCCCACCGTCCGCCAGCGCAGTATTCGGCGCCCCGGCCGTTGGCGACTGGCCTTCCTCGGTCTCGTACGGAAAGCTCGACGTCGACAGCGTGACTCGCTCGCCATTCTGCCGTCGTCGTCGCAGATCCGCCCCGTAGTTATCGTCCGCATTGAACCGGACCAGGGCCCGCTCGATGCCCGCGCGTGAGATCCCCCGCCGCTGGAGTTGCTCGATCAGATACTCCCGCTCGGGGCTGCCTTCGTCCAGACGGTGACTGGACGGGAAATCCAGCGCGAGGAAAGACTCCAGAAAAGTATCTTCCATCATCTCCCGCATCCGTTCCGCGTGGTCCTGGGGCACCCCAACCTGCTCCATGAGCTGGTCTCGCGTCGCTAGGAGAGATGGAAGGAGGCCGCTTTCCACGCGGCGACCATCTTCGGTCTCGATACGGAAGGTTCCGTAGACACCATTGTGGCGCTCGAGCTGTTCGAGGTGCGCGATGGCGCGCGATGAGGGAGTGTCCGCCGCGGCTGAGTAGGACTCGTCGGGGAGTTCGTTGTTACTGCTGTTGTTGCGTCGCTGGCGGCGCACAGCGCGGCGGCGATGAAGACGTGAGCCACCAGGAGAAGAATGTGCGCCAGTATCCCCGGGGTGAAGGAGGTGTTGTCGTATGTAAACGATTGCATAGGCTGCTGCTACACCGGAGAGAAGGTAGAGGATCGGACGGTATCGTGACAAAGCCAACCTAGGGCGGGCGTCCGACATAGCGGCCAAGGGAAAAAGCGGATTATTAGGCGAGCAGAAGCATTTCTGTCAATATCAGCCTGCTTCGGTAATGAAATATGCAGGGTACTGGATCAGGTGAACAGATTTTTGACACGTAGTGACACAAGGTAGACAGATTGGATGATGCGGGCTTGTCGAGGTTCTCCGGCGACTTGGGCGGGCGGAAGCCGCGGTCATGACCGCCTTTGCGGTACGGGGTGCCCGCCGGGTTCGAGAATGCTTCGTCTACAATGACCGAGAGGACCATATTTCTATGTAAGAGCCTATGGATAAGTACGGGTTAGTCAGGGCCACACTTGACATCCTAGAGGTCTACAAATCATGTCAAACTACCCCATCCGAGCCATCAGGAGATGGATGGTATTCCGAATCACCTAGGGTATCGTACGCTCTTCATTGTCACACCGCTGATGGTATATACAGCATTATTGAAGACATCAACAAGGAATATAACAAGATCAGAGAACCAAAACAGAAATAAAGCAAATCAAAGTTAGACACACCACACACAAACACACACACACGCAGCCTCAAGGACCAAGGCCCTGACGCACGATAGGAGAAAGCTCCTCCGTCATCCACTCCTCGAGTTCGGGATTAAAAAAAGCCAAAACCGCAATAGCTCAAATTCACCTTCACATTGTCGTTGTCGTCAATGATAATCTTTCATAGTCACGTCATATACAAGTTCTCCTGCTGCAGGCGCCCGGTCGCATCGAATGCATCCCAGCGGATATCTGCAGTGTAGCGAATCCAACCCAATCGGAATGCAGCAGCGAGGTTGATACTTGCAGAACCATGCTTCATCCAGGCCGTTTCAACGAAAGGACAAGGCTTGACGCCCCGCGATACATTAGCCAGGGCGGCCGTTGCGCATCGCGTGGTCCGCCTTGTTGCGAATTCAGTGCGACTCGTCGCGGATAAGAGCAACAATCATGCTGTAGAGGTAGAAGAAGAACATGATCAGGTGGAAGCCCAGCTTGATGAAGGATTCCTATGGTAATATGATGGTTAGCGAGCACTTCGCCAAGAATGTGTGACGTAAAGCCGATGGGCGAGGCAAACCGACCTTCTTGTGCACGTTGAGCTTGCGGAAGATCTCGGTCGCATCCAACAAGTGCTGGTTCTCGTAGATCCTGTGGCAGGGGAAATGTGGTTAGCGAACATGTCGAAAGACCCATTGCGCCTGCGAGGGCGGTGGTTGCGAGAGTGACACACTTCTTGGCATTGAACGCCAACAGAGGCAAGTTGAGTACAATAGCGACCCAGTAGCCATTGATGACGAAGAGGATGGTAAGGAATGCATGGACAGCAGCTTCGGGGATAATATAAGCGTTGAGACGGTTGCAGAGATCAATCGGGTTAATGTAGTCGCTGTAGAAGAAGAGTCAAATTAGCTGTCGCTCTTCGAATAGATTCCGTCGCGATGCATTGGCCGAAGCAGTCAGATCACAAGCCCCGGCTTGGGTTGTTGCCAGTCAAAATGTGCAAGGGATTCAGTCCTCACCATTCCAAGTCGCTGTACATAATCGTGAAGAAGACTTGAAGGAATAAGTTGACGGCGTTGATCAACACCGCCAACAGATAGAGCCAGGCTTCACCGGACATGGTGGGCAAGAATATGGGGCTGGGAGAAAGTTATTGAAGACCGCAAGAGCAAAGACTCAAAAGAATAGAGTAAGAGACGTGCTGAAAAGCAATAGAGGCCGACGGTAAGCGCTATTACGAGAGGAAGACCAAAGGAAGAGAGGAGAAAAGAGTCGTAGTAGGGGAAGGTGGAGGATGCGAGCAGGTGATGAAGTTCACAAGTGAGTCGGTTGTGGATTCGCCCCAATAGGGAAAAGCCGCGAAGGGAAGCTGGCCAAGGCGGTGAACCGGTCTGGGGAAACCGTCACCGCTTATGGCATCCTCAGCATGTCGCGCCCGCCCGGACTGACGTACGGACTGGCGTAAGGTACCAGTCAGTATACTACGACTGCGAGCCTGAGGAGCAGAGAGAACTGTAGCTCAATTTTGATGAGAGGAAAATGTGTCCTTCTGCAGTCTAATCCAAGCGACCTTATTCTCAGTCAGTTCTTCCACATCCACCCCACCTGTTGGGTCCGACCCCATCTCAATATTCACGTGCAAACTAGCCTGCCATGATGCTTGCTGACTGCCAATGACGTGGGGGGAACACGTGCTTCGTTCCGCAAAGGGATGGCTTGCTACAGGGTTGATCGGGATCAAATGAATGACCATTCGTCTATGTACAATATACTGGTCATTGACAGCTTGGAATTCATGGTTTCGAAAACAAATTGAGAACAGACGAAAGAGAGAAAGGGTCGCAAAGAAGAGGTCTCATCAACGTATTCCATCATACAAAGTACATAACGTAAGAAAGTCCTAGAACCAAAGGCTCCAGATGATACGCGAACGAATCAAGGCCACATCTAGGGTTTCGCTCAAATGAGATAGATATACTGCTGTCACCGCTTCTCAACAAGCAGGATATGCATCGCGCCATATGCAATCACAATGAAGGCGCCGGAGATGACGGCCAGCCCGATAACATCCTTCCACAAGGCAAGGGTATCAAACCCAAAAGCACTCAGAATCGAGGCGCCCGGAACTTCTATATCCAATCCATACTTGTGATCGATCAAGGTCAAATACGTCACTTCATTGACAATCAATGCCTCAAAGCCGTAGTGGAAAATAGATAGCTAGACGAGCGGTCAGCAGAGTACAACGAGGAAATACTTATGGATTGGTGGCAAACTTACCGTTTGTAGCCACAGAGCAGACTTGGGAATCGCGTCGTGGTTAAGCAGAAGACCAGCAAATAGGAGGCTGAACAACATCACAAGACTTCCGATCAGGTTGGCCACTCCTCCGTCACGGAAGATGATACCAATGAAAAGACAAATGTTGGCGGCAGCAAGGTTAAAGAGCACCAGCACCAGAATGAACCGGAAGAACTCGCCCCAGGCTGGAATCAGACCCGTCATTGGGTACACAATCATTCCCATAATGATTGGGGGCAGAAGTCGGAGAGGTACGATGTCGAACACCACTTTAGCCGCAAAATAGGTAATCGGGTGGTAATAGCCATTGGCTCTCTCACGCACGAAAAGAAGTCGCTCCGACGAGAAGACGGTCAGACTAGTAAGGGTACTGAAACCGAATAATGCCAGGATGAAAAAGAAAAGACCCAGTCGGTTCTGGAAGCCCTTGATGTCGTCAGTCAGTCCATAGAAGAGGTAACCGCACAGGACAGCAAGCAGAATGGAGATCGCATAATGGGTAAGCATCAACATCGGATTGCGGTACAGATTCCTCCAGGTCCGCTGTGAGAGAATCAAGAACTGGCGGAAGAGGCCAATCCGAGCATAGCCCTTAGAAGTTGCAACGTGAGGAGCAGACAAAGCTTCCGGGTTGGCAAATCCGTTGGCCGCCCGAGCATTCTGGATGGCGGCCACAATCTCGTCATGCACAGAGCGGGCAATATCCGACGAGATGTAATTGGAGACCAGGATATCAAGATCTGTCTGGCCTGGAGCGACAGGTGGCAAATGATCTGGTTCTTCGGGAGTCTGGTTCGGTATAATAGCAGGTTGACGGGAGAGACGAAGCCATTGCTGAGTGTTGTCCGCCACATCATCCAATTGCACATCCTCTTCATCCGTCTTGGGTGTAGAAGGTGTCTCAGGATCCTTTTTCCGTGAGTAAAGTTGCCTGTCCTGTCGTTGTTTGAGCGAGACTCGCCGTTGACTCTTAGGCCGTCGGTTTGCTTCCAGGGTGCTGCTAGAATTATCCTCCAAGCTTACATTTGAGGCGCTTGCGACGGACTTAACCGCTCTCAAACTGCTCGAAGCTGTCTTCGGTGGATCCATACGCGCATTCAACAAAGGAGATCCGACTTCGTCACTGTAAGAGCGAGAAACACTGGCGTGCATCGTCAGATCAACCAGGTAATCAGCGATATTGAAGCCCGGAGGGCAAGAGTATCCCGCCTGGTCAAAGTATTGTTGACATGTCGAGAATGGGCCAGAATATACAGTTTTTCCTTTAGCCAGAAGAATAAGTCGATCGAATAGAGCCACGATGTTAGATCTCGGCTGATGGATGGTGAAAATGACAGTCCGATTGTACGTCTTTGCCAGAGTGACCAAGCATTCCACAACATTGAAAGCATTGAATGCGTCCTAATTGAGCATATAAGCGAATGCTGCATGCATCGGGGCTCCACAACTTACCAGTCCACTAGTGGGTTCATCCAGAAAGAGTATACTGGGGCTTGTGACAAGCTCGCAAGCGATTCCTACTCGTCGCTTTTCACCGCCAGAGATGCCTCGGCCTTTACCTTCCTCGGACCCAATCAATTGGTCTTTGATGTGTGAAATTCCAAGCTGCTTCTCGACCTCGAATACTCGTTGTTCCTTTGCAGCTCGGCTCATGTCCCGAGGAAGCCGCAGCAACGCACTAGTCAGGATAGTCTCATGCACGGTCAAGGTAGGAAGCATAGTGTCCTCTTGGTCGACAAAGCCAATCATAGACTTGAAATCATGGTCGCTGATTTTCTCTCCATTGATATAGAATTCACCACGGACCGTGCCTCTCTTGTTCTTCCTAGCAAGGATGTCGAGGAAGGTGGTCTTGCCTGCTCCTGAAGCACCCATGATGGCCGTGATTTGACCGGGTTGAGATGCACCCTGAATCCCACTGAGGATTTCCCTCCCGTTAAGATAGTATGAGACATTGTCCCAGTACAGGGCTGCTGGCTTGTGCTCGGCTAGGAGTTTGGCCGCCTCATCATCCGAGTCGTCGGAGAGGGGCAATTGTATGCGGCCATAAGATCTGCGTGACAAGTACCATACTGCTAAGATCACGGCCACGACGAAGAGAGCACATCCTGCAATGACGCCAGCAATGAGAGGAGTGTTGATCTGTTTGACAGGGCGGGTATATCCGGGGACGTCTGTCCTATACAAACACTCTCCTGAGTTGCAGTTCAGCGTGATACTCTTGTCGCCAAAGACCGCCTTGATCAAGTCATCCATGGCCGGCTCCTGGAACTTGCTTCCATCGTCGGGACTACCCCCCACGGTTGAGACGGACGAGAACGATGCCGGACCTGCGATCGATTCTCGGAGGAAGTCGCCAATGTCAATGGAGCCCTCCTCGCCACAGAGCATGCGTCCAGGAATACACTCGCAGTGGATGTTTTCGCACGTGTAGTGAGTCTTGTTTTGGTTGTGAGTCGTCTCCAGTCCCCACTGACACGTATCCAGGCCGCAGTAGAAGGACTCTACCTTGCCAACCCAGAACTGAAAGTTGCACGTGTTGTCCTCTGCCTCGCAGGAGAATGTGACCTGAGGTTTGCGATCCTTTAATTGGTCAAGAATCTTGCGGTTCGTCACATCGCACATCTGGAAGTTCTCCTTGACAGTAACACCTTGCTTGTAGCAGACGCCGCCTTCTCCTTCAGGCATCATGGCATTGCAAGCATCGTCCGTTTGACAGACGTTGCAATTGAGACCTTCCCAGCCATCCTTACATGCGCACTGTCCATCCTTCGGGGGAGACCTCTGGTGGCCATCGGCCAACGATCCACACAACGGCTGTGCACAATCATCGCCTCCGAAACCGGGCGGACAGACACATTTCCCTGTAAACCTATCGCATGATGCAAACTGGGCGCATTGGAAGGCGTCTAGTTGACAGTTGAAGCACGGAGGGCACCCGTCTGGCCGATCGCTGAAGGTGGAGAAGAGCGGAGGTATTAGCTCGGCTTCGGAGTAGTTGCTCCGCGCTGCAACAGCAGACGCAGATAACGAGAGCCCGAAGGCCAGAGAAAGGTGTAGTATTGAGGGAAGCCTCATCCTGAGCTAGAAAGAAAGCAAATGTGTCAGCGATGGTGTATCCAGAGAGAAAGCGAGATTGCTGGCGAATCTCGGTTGGGGTGCGCACCGGAGAAAGGGCCAATGCGGAGTAAGTGACGAGCAACGCCGAAGTAATCAAGAAGCCAAGTGGTGCATCGGGCTTCCCTAACAGAAGAAGACTACCAACAGGCTGGGCAAGAAAGAAAAGTACCAGGAGGAAGGACCGAAATTGCTTGTGTGGATGGAAATGAGAGGCACAACAAAAACAAGCAAAGAGGCGGTAAGTTGATGAAGGCGAGAGAGAGAGATGAGGAGGTCGGTCGGAGGTTGGAAGGGAAACCGGTTGGGGCGATGACGAGGGCGGAGATGCGCTAATGGAAGCCATGGCCTGACAGCCTGGGGCACCAATGATAGCTCTCGGGAACCTACGTAGCACTGCCAGCCTGGAGCAGGTACACAGGTACCAGGAACTGTCTTCAAGGTTGTCTGGAGTCCCTTCTCGATCAACGCATTCTTGATTTTTTATTGTAACTAATATCGCGATACTTACTTCGAGTGTGAATTCAAAATTGCATTGTGTGAGGTCAAATTCCTGTCGAATCTTACCTTTCCTTTGTACCTGTCTTCGGATAACATACTTTGCTACCGTAGTTTACATCCAGATTGCTGCTGAACAATCATCATCTGCCAGATACCCCAAGAAGCATCATAAAGTCTTTATGAATATTGTCATGCCATGTTTCCCTATAAGAATAGCGATCTAAGTTCCATCAAGCACGATCTTCGAGGGATTGTGAGACGGCCAATTTATTCGCGCACGCCCGGACCGAAGACACGCATAGATCCGAGTGCTAAGTCGCTGACACAGCCCCCCGCATTAGGCACGCTGCTCATACCGCGACTACGAGGGTCTAGTGGTCAACAATCTGAAGCCTAGTATCACCTTCAACGTGACTGATCTGTGTCGCACCTTCTAGTCTATGGCCCAGCTTGGTCTACCTATCACTCGCTGGCTACAAAATGGTCGCCTTGGCTTGACTCTGCTCGAGAGTGGTGGCGAAAGCCTACTCCAATGGCCAACAGCCTTGCTCTTATTATACCGAGGTTCACTAAAGCCCAAGGATAAATATGACTAGTGTTGCTGTCATGCTAAACGACTCCAAGCTTCAGAGACCCACAGCCGGTGGATTGGAAATACAACTGGAGGTCCCGGGGGGGCTCCACAAAGCTATTCATGGCTGCCATGCTAACGCGATCTCGCTGTTCGAGATGCCTTTGGTGACAGGGTCACTTACGAACAAGGGTTATTGTTCGAAGCTAGTTAGTGTCCATGCACAGCACACTCGAGTAACATTCAGAACGCCTAAATTGCTTGGCCATGTGAAACCTAGGCTGAAGTAGCGGACATACCGTAACTGTAATAACTCCTCTTGTCATATACTCCTCGGGGAAAAAGTGGTCGATACTAAATGAGCA
Organism: Aspergillus aculeatinus CBS 121060; assembly: GCF_003184765.1. Taxonomy (NCBI): domain Eukaryota; kingdom Fungi; phylum Ascomycota; class Eurotiomycetes; order Eurotiales; family Aspergillaceae; genus Aspergillus; species Aspergillus aculeatinus. Next base: position 85,921 of record NW_020291552.1, on the reverse strand, counting down.
GAAGGCAGCAAGGCGAGGTGCACGATAACCGTGTCTGATTTCTATCATCAAATCGAGATAGTATGAGATCCAGTGGAGTCGATCATTCGATGGGATCGGTGATGTATTGTGGGTGGGTAAGTTACCGAGTTAGTGGTGGGGCCTCCCCCCAACTTAATCCCCCATACATACCGGAGAAGTTCATTCAATGCATAACTTACGGAGTACTCTGCTGCATAGTCTTCCAGCCGAGGTATGGACCGGTATGATGTCTGACGTTCATTGTTCTGCCCCGTTTGAACCATGAGCTTTCTGAAGAATGGATACTCACCCACCACCCCTCTTTGCCTCCTTTAACTCCTTTAATACCTTCATTGCCCCCATCCCCTGACGCTTTCTTCTGGCTTCTGTGCTGTTGGAGTGTCGTGCGAGATTTGAGGTCCTCTTCCCTCCACCCCCCACACCTCCCCCATTCGGCCATCTCAACTCCCCAGAGCCCTCGTCACTTGTCTAGTGGCTCGGCAGCATGCTCGAGATCCCTGGTGATTATGCTAGAAGATTGAAACGTATATGGTTTCAGATCGCTGACTTAGCTAGACGTCCCTCTGTCTCTTGCCGGGCCGGCGGTGGTCACTACCCTCGCTTATTTGAATGCGAAGTACTCGCTCTTCTATGATCGCATGTTGATCAAGGTTCTTCTCAAGATTGCCTTCAATCTCCGGTCGGGCGAGCGTCGCGATAAAGTCAACTTATTCTACAAGCTCGAAGACCAGGCCTTGAACCCTAAAACAAAGGACCGGCAGTTTCTTGTCTACGACGGCCACACCTGGACTTTCCGAGAGACTTACACTACGGCATTGCAGTATGGTGCCTGGCTCAAGAATGTACATGGCGTCAAAGCCAGGGAGGTTGTGGCCATGGACTTCATGAACTCGTCAACCTTCATCTTCATCTGGCTTGGTCTGTGGAGCATCGGCGCCATCCCCGCTTTTATCAATTACAACCTATCGGGGAAGCCTTTGACGCATTCCATCCTGACCTCATCCGCAAGGTTGCTGCTGGTGGATGAGGAGCTGCGCGCCCAGATCCCTCCTGAACAGCTTGAGAACCTCGCCTCTCCAGAGTTTCGCGAAGGCAAAGGATCTGTGGATGTGGTTTTCTTCACACCTGAAGTAGAATCGCAGATCCTACAAATGGAGCCCATTCGAGAGGACGACAAAGTCCGTGATGGCATCAGGATGCGGGACACAGCGCTGCTTATCTATACAAGTGGGACTACTGGTCTTCCCAAGCCTGCTGTAATCGGCTGGAGAAAAGCTTGGAGCTCGGGTATCATGATCACGAACTGGCTCGATCTTCAGAGCACGGACCGATATTATACAGTAGGTTATCCCTTTCGCCTTGAGAGTGATTGCTGACTTGAGACAGTCCATGCCATTATACCACTCATCGGCCTCTCTGCTGGCTGTCATGCCGTGTCTCTGGGCTGGCTGCACGGCCCTTATTGGTCGCAAATTCTCTGCGCGCAACTTTTGGCAAGAGGTACGGGAAAGTGATGCGACAATCATTCAATACGTGGGTGAGACCTTGCGATACCTCCTTGCTGTGCCGCCTGCTCTCGACCCGGTCACTGGGGAGGATTTGGACAAAAAGCATAACCTTCGCCTGGCAGTGGGCAACGGCCTCCGTCCAGACATCTGGAATCGAGTGAAGCAGCGCTTCAATATCCCTACCATCGCCGAGTTTTACGCATCTACTGAGGGTACCTCCGGGTCATGGAATCTTTCTTCGAACAATTTCACCGCCGGGGCTATTGGTCGGAACGGAGGGTTTACTGGATGGATTCTCCGGCGCAGCGTAGTGGTTGTCAAGATTGATGAAGTCTCGCAGCAGCTCTGGCGCGATCCGAAGACTGGCTTCTGCAAAGCGATGCCTCGAGGTGAGCCTGGAGAATTGCTGTGGGCGGTGGACCCCACGGATCCCAAGGAGACCTTCACCGGATATTTCAACAACTCCAAGGCCTCGGATAGCAAGCTCGTTCGGGATGTTCTGCGCAAGGGCGACGCCTATTTCCGAACTGGCGACCTAGTCCGATGGGACAAAGAGGGCCGGTGGTACTTCAACGACCGTTTGGGCGATACGTACCGCTGGAAGAGCGAGAACGTATCGACTGCCGAGGTGTCCGAAGTGCTCGGTGGCCATGCAGACGTGCATGAAGCGAATGTTTACGGGGTGGCCCTTCCCCACCACGATGGCCGGGCTGGCTGTGCGACGATTCTTCTTCGACAGCAGACTCGCGCTGAGGATTCCACCACTCTGATTCCTCCTTCCCAGGACACACTGAGCAGCTTGTCGGCGCATGTCTTGAAGAACTTGCCGCGTTATGCCGCCCCGCAGTTTCTGCGCATCACGCGGGCTATGCAGACGACCGGGAACAACAAGCAGCAGAAGCATGTTTTGCAATCGCAAGGAGTGGACCCATCACTGGTTGCTGCAGACGACCGATTGTACTGGCTGCAGGGCAGCCAATACGTTCCATTTGAGCGGAATGACTGGAGTCGATTGCAGGCTGGGCAGGTAAAGCTGTGAGGGTGGATGACAGGATATGTGTTGGGCGCATCCTGGGTATTTTCCAAAGTACAGTACATAACAAGGTATACCATGTCTATAGCATCTGCATATTTTCAAACAGTGTTCAAACAGTGGGCTTGCTGAGCTGAACGGGAATTTAGTCGAGATGCCGAAGGGATCCACTGAGTGGGTCTTCTCGGAAGATGGCTGGCTTCTTGAGGCTATCTGACGGTACTTATATACTGCAAACAGTCGCGAGAAGAACGTACATACAGCCAGACATTCAAGATGATGGTCAATTCTAGTTCGCTCAATCCAAAACTCACTAGAGTGGTCGCGTTATCTTGAATGCCTATCTGGTCTTTGTACTGTACCCTGGTCAAACGCTGATCTCGAGCATATCGGCTACTCGGAAAGTGCCCGGTCTCGGAAAGACCCATTGAGACCGAGGTATAAAATGGCTCTCCCCGCGCCAGCCAGTTGGCGATCTCTCCACTTGCTCCCCATTCCTCATTCTTTCTTCCACAACATCAAAAGCACTCAACACCACGAGCTACGCAATTCCCACCATGTCCTTCTCCATGACACGATGTCCCTCGCTCCGATACCTCCAAATCAACAACTGCCTCGATAAAGCAAGACCCAGCCGCCAGTTCTCCACCTATCACCCTCTCCGCACGAAATCCAACACCACCACCTCCACCTCCACCTCCGCATCCGCCATTGCAACAGCCTTCCTCTCGCGCTTCCAATCCCTCGGCCCACAAACCCGCACGCAAGTCCTCGACGCCAACCAGCTCCAGCTCCTTTCGCTCACTCTCAACCGGCCCGCTCTCTTCCCGGACTCGCCATCCCTGTCCAACGCCTCCACGCCGCTCCCCACGGGCACCCCACTCCCGGCCGGCTACCACCTCGCCTACTTCACCCCGGCATTCCTCGAAACCGAACTCGGTATCGACGGCACCGACACCTCCTACAACCCCGCCGCCCCCTTCACCCGCCGCATGTGGGCCGGCGGGGAGGTGCAATGGCCGCGGGACGCCACGACCGGGCAACCGAACCTCCTCCGCGTGGGCCAGGAGGTCCGCGAGACGACGCGGGTGCTGAGCGCCTCGCCCAAGGTCATCGGCAAGACGGGCGAAGAGATGATCGTAGTCGGCGTGGAGAAGGAGTTCCGCAATGAGGACGGAATCGCGGTTGTAGATCGGAGGTGCGTTTCGCCCAAACCCAAACCCAAACCCAAACCCAAACCCCAAATTTCCCTATAATCTCCTCTGCACAAAGTCCCCCAAAATCTCCCGCGCCGCCCTTCAACTCCCCTCTCCCTCCCCACGCCCCATCCCTCAAAGCAACACCAACTAACCAAAGAGGGCCACAAAGGAACTGGATCTTCCGCAAAGCCCTAACCTCCCCCTTACCACCAATCCAAACAGCCACCCCACCACCACCCACCATAACCGAAACCCCCAAGCCAGCTACCACCACCACCACGATAACAGGGAAAACCCACACGCGCACCCTGCGCCAGACCCCCGTCACGCTCTTCCGGTTCTCGGCCCTGACCTTCAACCCGCACAAGATCCACTACTCGACGCCGTGGGCGCGCGAGGTCGAGGGCCATAGGGATATCGTGGTGCATGGGCCGTTGAACCTGATTGCCATGCTAGATCTGTGGCGCGATACGCGATCCTCCCGAGAACTGTCGCTGCCGGAGAGAATCAGCTACCGCGCGACGAGTCCGCTGTATGTCGAGGAGGAGTATCGGGTGGTGCTGGATGAGGAGGCGGCGGATGGGGTGGGGCGGGTCCAGATCCTGGGGCCGGGGGACGTGGTGGCTATGAAGGCTGAGGTTCGGTAGTTGCTTCTGATTCCTCGCCTTTGCTAAGGGGGTTTTGAGGATAGTGTATAAGTATAAGGAGGGCTGGGGGTGAGGGGGCTGTTGAGGAACCTGGGTCTGCATTTCTTCCGTCCATGTATATAGTATCGTTGGGTTTTGGGATTTGGTGTGTCACCAGAGGATGAGCTTCAGAGGTACCAGTTCTCGAGCACCGTAATTCTATCGGTAGACACCTGATCTCTGACTCTCGCCGATGGCCACCAGATAAGGAGAAACTTGCAGGCTTTGTACGACATCGTATTCTATATAAACTAGACATATTCATGAACCCATCTAAGCATGACAGTAACTCTAGCCCCCTCTAACCACCAAAACCCCTCACCCCTAACCCCCCCCTTTTCCCTCACGCTAAGAAAACCAAACCAAACTTTTCAACAAACATAGCCAGAGGCATATCCCATAATCGTCCCCTCCATTCCCAGAAACCCGTGAAACAACCATATCCCACGGACAAGCAAACCCAGCCCGCCTCACCTCGCCAGCCTCTTCTCATGAATAAACAAACTCGAGACAAACGAGCAAAACACGACCCCCACCACAAAGGCAAAGCTCTTGTTGGTCGCCCAGCCGTAGCAGCTGCGCACCACCCTGGCCACGGCGGGATCCAGCGTCTTGATGAAATCCAGACTCTGGCGGACGCCGGCCACAATGCGGTCGATGTCGTCGCTCTCGCGCAGGGCCCACTGCAGCCGGTCCCGGAGGACCTGCTGCACGACCGTCGAGGAAAGCGAGAGGCCGATGACGGAGCCGAGCGAGCGGAAGAGGTACGAGCAGGCTGTCACGACGGCTTGATCTTCGGGGGTTGCGTTGGAGACTATTCCAGACAGATTAGCGGTGAGCCCGGGGGGATAAGGGATACAGGGCTGGCTTACTCAGGCTGATCAGCGTGGATGTGACGCCGATGCCGTTTCCAAAGGCACAGAAGACCGTGCCCAGGACCATGACGATGGTGTTCTCGAACGCACCGCCGGAGGCGAGGGTGGTGATTGTTAGGCCCAGCGTGAGCAGCGCGTACGCGAAGACCGTCAGCCAGTAGAACCTGCCCGTCCACTTCATCACGAAGCCGGCGAAGAGCGAGCCGCTGACGCCGGCGAGGATGCTGGGCAGCAGGCGCAGGCCCGCGACCGTGGCCGAGACGCCGTCGACGGCCTGGAAGTACAGCGGGATGTAGAAGAGGGCAGCCATCCAGCCGCCGAAGCTGAAGAAGTTGCAGCCGTAGGCGGCGAAGAAGGTCTTGTTGAAGATGATGTGGCCCGGCGCGAAGGGCTCGGCCGCGTAGAAGCACTCGACCACCACGAAGAGCACGAACAGCGCCCCGGACACGCTCAGCGAGATCACCGTGATCGGGATCGTCCACGAGACGTTGCTGCCGCGGTCCAGCCCCAGGAGGAACCCGAACACCGCCCCCACCAGAACGATCGCCCCAGGGAAGTCGATGCGCCCGAGTTTCGTCCGCCAGTGACTATCCTCCACGGCCGGCAGGTGAAGCATTACGGTAACGGCGACGAAAGCAAGGGCGCAGAGGGGCGCCTGCGCGATGAATGCCCTGGCGACATAGGGTAAGCGGTCTGTTTTGTTGGTCTGAAACAAGAAAGTGGACTCACCATCGCCAGCCGATGTAATCGGCCAAGATGCCACCTGCAGTGACCGGTCAGACGAAAGCACAAGATAGCAGCGCGAATGTCTTACCAAGAGGTGCGCCAACTCCAGCACCGGTCGCGTAAATCATGTTGATGATCCCTTGCCACACACCCCGTTCGCGGAGAGGCACGATATCGCTCATGAGGATGCTCACTACAGTCGTCATACCGCCGCCTCCGACACCTTGAAAAACCTGTAGTAGGGTTACTGATTAGCATCTAGCGAGTACAGAAGAGCAGGGTTGCTTACGCGTGCAGCAATGAGCTGGTTGATATCCTGCGCAAGACCACAGAACAGACAGCCGATCCCGAAAATGGCATAGGAAAACAACAGGCAGGTTTTGCGACCGAAAATGTCACTCAGTTTTCCGTAGAGAGGTTGGAATGAAGTCAGAGTCAAGAAATACGAAGTAGCGATCCAATTTGTCAGATTCAGGGCCTTGAGATCGCTACCGATTTGACCATAACTGGCCATGATGATGGTCTGATCGGCTGCAGACAGGAAAATCTAGCCAGATGCATGAGCACTATGTCTATTTGATAACAAGCAAGGATACATACCCCTATAGAGATAGCGGGCAGAATATACTTCAGATTTGGGCGTGCCTCCGACGCAAGTTTGGTCTGATTCTCCTCCTCGTCCCGCGCGGGGAGCTGTTGGGTGCCAGCCTCAACATCGCCGACATTGGAGATAGTCCCTGTGGATTGAGTGTTACTTTGAGAGCCCAGCAGCGGGGATGTCTCCGTCGGGGTTCTTTCCGCTGGCATCGTTGACTCCGACACTGTCTCCACTGGTCAGAGACTAGCAAGCCAATATGCGCATGAATTGCAGGAACAGGAAAGGAAAAAGATGAGACGAGGGAGGCTTTTGGACTATGAGGTGCTTCATAGTGCTGCTCACGTGCTGATAAGCCTCCCCACCCATTCCTGACAAATCACCGGCGGATCAGGCTGCCACCCCCACTTTGCCTGAGGCCCTAATCGTGATAAGATGCGCTACTATTCCCAATCAAGGTCCGACCGTCGGAGATTATCCGCCTGCCATTAGTTATCTGCTATCATCATTAGTTACTGTATTGGTTCTGCTCCTTATCCATCTACCGCCCCATCCATCGCCGAGGTTGTTGTTCGGGCCGGTTGGGGTTGGAAGTGAAGCCATGCTGTAGAGAGACGACCGAGATCCATGGTATTATAGGTTCCTCCATGATAAAGGGAAAGTTGATCATAATAGTTGTGGCTATGCATGTCTTCCAAGTAACACAATTCCAAAGGAGTGACGCCGATATCAAAGGACAGAAAAACACACCGATTCGTTTACATGGACGTTACAGAATCTCTTCATGAATGCTCTACTCTATCTCTCTGACCACAATGGAAATCATGCGTCTGTCTTGGGTTCCTCAGCCACGGGGATGGGAATGGGGCCACCAGGCGAGTCCGGCAGGCGAGCGGTCAGGACCTCCACGCCATCCTCCGTCACCAGCAGCGTGTGCTCAAACTGAGCGGACAGCTTGCCATCAGCAGTGGAGCTGGTCCAGTCATCCGGCCACGTACGGTCGCGGTGGGTACCCAGGTTGATCATCGGCTCGATGGTGAAGCACATGCCGGGCTTGGCCGTGCCGACCGCCTTGTTCTTTGCGTAGTGGGGGACGTTGGGAGCGCAGTGGAAGAGCTGGTTGATACCGTGACCACAATAACTCTTGACCACACTGCAGTCGCGGGACTTGGCGTGCTTCTCGATCACATTACCGGGGTCTCGGAACAGCATGCCGGGCTTGACCAGCGCGATGGACTGGTCCAAGCACTCTCGCGCGGTCTCCACTACTCGCACGGCGTCTGGGTTGGCCTTGGCCTTGTCGCCGACGTAGTAGGTCTCGTTGATATCGCCGTGGAAGCCGTTGTGGTACAGGGTCACGTCGATGTTGACAATGTCGCCGTCCTCCAAGGGGCGCTGATCGGGGATACCGTGGCAAATAATCTCGTTGATTGAGGTACATACCGACTTGGGGAAGTTGACGTAGTTGAGTGGCGAGGGGTAGGACTAGGCCGCATTAGTTTCGAAGGTCATTCAAGAAACGCACTTTGTAGCATCCTCCGCTGGCAGACCATGACACCACTTACATCACGCTCAACGCAAGCCTTGTGGACCACCTCATCAATGTAGTCGGTTGTGACACCAGGCTTAATCTCCCGTGCAGCAATATCCAGAACTTCACGAGCCAAGCGACACACTTTGCGCATACCCTCCTGCTCCTCCTTGTTCAGGATAGTGATGTTGTGACGGCCAACGAACTTCTGCTCGGACCGGGGAATACCATCCTTGGCGTAGTCGGGGTGAGGGATGGACTTGGGGACGGTTCTCCGGGGGGACAGCGGATATACGGGTCTCAAGTCACCGGCGAAAGGGTAGGAAGGGAAGGGGTTGTAGAGCCCCGTGGCTGGATCTGGTTCAGAAACTACTTTGGGTGTAAAGAGGTTGCTCAGGAAATTACTCTTCTTGTGAATCGTCTTGTGTTCGCTCTGTGCAGGGGGGGATCAGCCATGGTCGAAGGACGAGCGTCGCAGAGAGGCAAAAGAAATCCATACCCAGCTCTTCTTGAAACAGTCCTGCGAGCAGAAGAAGCTATCCGTCCCTTGTTTAAGGCAAGTTGGACACTGTAGCGTTCCGGCATTCTTATCGCAATCCACGCCGATACATTTCCGGGCAGCGACTTCGGCAGTCATCTTGAAAGTGTCTAGGATGCAGAGAAGGAGGTAGAGAAACAGAAATAGCGATGCTTCCGAAGGGGTATGGAAATGTTCCGCCGCGCAAAGAGGGAAAAAATGGGACAATCCCCCGCGGCTGAGCGGCGCCAATCGCCGTTCCGCCAACCCAGGCAGAACTGAAGTGAAAACTAGGTACCATTCCTAAGACGGTCTAGCGCAGGGCATGGGACCGCTATCCCGACAGAGACTAGCGGCTGATCTGGAAGCGCGCGTCTACATCACGTGCCTCGGAAACGTAGATCGGAGAATAGTGGCTGATTGGAGGAGATGAATGGCAGAAAACGGCATGTGGGGCTCCGCCGGCCGTCTTTTCTTCTTCCGGTCCGAGTTGGTGACGCATCAAAACCAGTCTGGAACCAGTCAACATCTCAATTTGTAATCTGTTGTATCACGCCACACTGTGACTTTTCGAGCCAAGAGCTGCAAAAGCACAGAACTGCCTGAGGTTGTATACCTACATCTCTAGGGTCTGTGGGCTTCTACTTACTTTACTTCAAGAGCTGTCGTGAGTGAGACTTCTTCTTTTCGACTCTCCCTTGATCGTCACTTCGCCCCCCGCCATGGCACATTCCACACCTGCCAAACAAAAAGTTGTCATCGTGGGCGCAGGCCCGGTGGGGTCCCTTGCAGCTCTCTATGCAGCAGCCCGAGGCGACGATGTTGAAGTATATGAGCTACGCGGAGGTGAGTTTAGTCGCTGTTGTTTCTATTCGATACATTCTCCTGTCACAGATTCGACCTGCGTTCGCCGTTTCTGCCATATCGCGACCCTGATCCACTTCTTATCGACCCCACTTCGATATCTATAACTGCGCTCTCATAAGCCTCAACGACTTGGCTCAATAACATGACCTACAGATCTGCGTGATCCGGCGACTATTCCGCTAAACTTCACAAAGTCTATCAATCTGGCGCTGTCGGAGCGAGGCATCAACGCCATGCGGGAGTCGCACCGTGATGAACTCATCAATCGGGTTCTCGCGGACTCGATTCCCATGCATGGACGCATGATCCACGGCCGGACAGATGGCAAGCTCTGGGAAGCTGCTCAAGCATACGACGTTCACGGCCGAGTACGTTATTTCCCTTCATGGTTTACATCCCCGCCAACATGCCCCTCAACCAAACCCATCCAGCATCCAGCATCCAGCAAAAGCTCCCCTCTAACAACACACCATCAGGCAATCAACGCAGTCGACCGCGGCACCCTGAACAACGCCTTTCTGGATGAGTTGGAGCAGACCCCCAACGTGCGACTCTTCTTCAACCACAAGCTCGTCGGGGCCGACTTTCGCGCCAACCGGGCCTGGTTCGAACGGCGCGACCCCGGGAGCAATCCCTACGACAAAGCTACAGAAGTCGAAGCGACCTTCGACCTCCTCATCGGCGCCGACGGGGCCCACTCGGCAGCGCGCTACCACATGATGAAGTTCGCCCGCGTCGACTACCAGCAAGAGTACATCGACACGCTGTGGTGCGAGTTCCGCATCCCGCCGTCCCCGACGACCAACGACTTCCTCATCTCCCCGAACCACCTGCACATCTGGCCCGGCAAGGAATTCATGTTCATCGCCATCCCGTCGGCCGACCGGTCCTTCACCTGCACGCTCTTCGCGCCCGCCGACTACTACGACACCCTCTCGGCCAGCTCCCCCGACCGACTGATCGAGTTCTTTGACACCAACTTCCCCGGGGTGTGCCCGGACCTCATCACCCCGGAGGCCCTGCACGAACAGTTCACGGCCAACCAGCACCTGCCCCTCATCAGCCTGAAATGCAAACCCCACCACTACGACGCCAGCGTCGTCGTCGTCGGCGACGCTGCGCACGCCGTCCTCCCGTTCTACGGCCAGGGCCTCAACGCCGGGCTGGAGGACATCCGGACGCTGTTCGACATCCTGGATCGGCACGGGGTCTACAGCAACAGCTTCAGCCCGGGAATGCAGGACGACCCCAAGCACCGCCGCGAGGCCCGCCGGCGCGCGCTGCAGGCCTACACGGACCAGCGCGCGGCCGACACGCACGCCATCAACGACCTCTCGAAGCAGAACTTCCTCGAGATGCGCTGGGGCGTCAAGTCCCCGCTGTACCGGCTGCGCAAGGCCGTCGAGGAGTCCATGGACCGCTACCTGCCCGGTCTGGGCTGGCAGACGCAGTACACCCGCGTCAGCTTCAGCAACCAGCGGTACTCGGAGGTGGTGCAGGCCGTGCGCAGACAGGGTCGCTTGCTGGGCTTGGGGCTCGGCGCCGCGGCCCTGGTGGCCGGTCTGTCGGCGGTGGCGGTGGGTCTGCAGTTCTGGAGGCGACGGCCGGCTCCCCGCTCGCTGTGGGCGGTTCTTCGCAATGTCTTTCGCGAGGCAAGAGGGTGGCTTTGATTTTTCGGTTATAGACGCTTCCTTCCCACTCCCCTCATTCCCCCGGCCTTTGTTCCTTCCCGAATCTCCACGACTCCTGCTGCGGAATGCTGATGACCGTGTGATCTATCTGTAACATTATTCTCCTTTTCTTCCCCATTTAGATGCTGATCTAGAGGTCTAATTATGAGCAATTCCCTATTCATGCTTTCACCAGCCCCCCGATGAAGCCAGTTTTCTGCACAGTACCATCACGTACCTTTCGAAGCACTTTTGCCTTGCACTTCAGCCATACCATAGAATCAGATACGTATTATTTGGACACTCTGAGGTACTTGGAAGTCCGGTGAAGACGACTAGCCTCGTTCGCGGCCCCAGCCGCCTGCCTCTTGGCTATCTCGCTTGCTCACTGACTGTATGTCCTTCTGTCACAAATGTACAGTACACCTAGATTGCTTTGTATTCTTCCTTCTGTCACGCACATTCCAGACATAATCTTACTGTGCCGCACCCATTACCAATTAGCAGACAATACATCGAGCGTCCGTCTAGACTTCTACACCAATAGAGTGATAGAAAAAAAAAAGAAATACATCCATGTTCTGCAATAAGTCTCAGTGACCCCGGGTCTATGTTGATGCACAAGAGGAGTCCCTTCCGCCTCAGCACTGAGAGACACAGCCGGTCTTGCACTGATAGGCCAAGGCACGGGCCTTCAATATTCAAAGAAAAGCTGGTAGAGTGGAAGCCAGCAACATGGACAATTTGAACTTGAACTCAAAGGAGGGCAAGAGGCAAGGCAGGCAAATGAGAAAGCCACCACAATCCACCTGAAGGGTGTAGTACAAGAAAAAGTGAACAGAAACATGCAGCTCGGGCTGATTGACAATCACTGTCACCGAGGGAAAAGTCAAAACCGAGAATTGTTTCTCACAAGAACAACAGAAAAGCCCGAAATGGAAAAGAAAAGAACGCATATAGGCCGTAATCATGAGGAGGATAGAAGAGAGTCCTAGTCAATAGATGCAAAGGGCTGTGAATACTCTCGATCGCGTAAATATTTATCAAGTAGCGGCATAGTTTCATCGTTATCAGTAGGCCAAGTCAGTCCCCAGACCAAGGACTGTCTGGGAATGGGAATCTCTAGTTGGATTTCGGCCGCCGGTGTCATAGCTTTGCTCGTATAGACCGAATTCAGGTTCACCACTTCGGCAAAGTCACTGGGAGAGGGTCCATAAGGTCCATGAGAGACGAACGCACGTGGCTCCTGGGAGTAACTTCCTTGGGCTACCCTCCAATGGACAAGGGAAACGCCTGACGGAAATGGCAGAATGTTTTTTTCCAGCCGGATGGGTCTATAACATGGTGGAATCGCGGCCACTGCCAAAAGGGAAAACTCATTAATATCATCACTGAGGATCCAATATCCGAGGTCAAGGGCCGGCAAATGTCACTCGGCGACTGCGCCGGTCCTGAATGCGCTTCTCCGTGTCAACATAAAGATTGTCAAGGTACTCCATCGCAGCGGCATCCTTCAAGATCTTGGCCACCTGCGTGCCGGCGGAGATAAGCTGAAGGACGTTGCGATCGTCCTTGATGGGCCTGGATTGATGCTTGGCAGCATGGCGCATCTCCAAGGAGTTCTCCAGTATGGTGACTAACTGCTTGATCTGGCCGTTATACAGGACCCTGGCGGGGATCCGCCGCTTGGTGGCCAGTCTTTTGAGGAGGTATACCCACTCAGTCCATTCACGGTCTGAGGGAACTCTCACCTGTCTCTTGTCAGGCTCCAGTGGGATTGGAAACTGGTACTTTGCAACAAAGTCAAACGCGCACTGCGATAGTCGGTCGTTCACCGAGGACAGGATACGATCTTGTTCTGAAACATCAAGATTAGTAGGTAGATGAGGCAAGTCCCTTCCTTGTGCCGCGATCACACGCGGAGAGGGAGGTTCAAGTAATTGATGGGGGCCGTCAAACTCATCCCGGTTCGATGGTCTTCTCTGTGAATGGTATCGGGTTGTGCCCTTGAACTTTTCACCAGACCGTCGGCTGTTCCTCTCAACCATGTATTCCGGCGTCTCGAAAGACCTGGCAAAGTCATATTCCCGTCTCAAAGACTCCGCCGGCAAGCGAGCAGGATGGTTCCACTCCGGATAATGAGGGACGGGGCGTGGTAGTGAAGTTCCTGATGGTGCAGCTATATTGGCATTGATCTGGGAAGTCACTGGCAGCCCGCTGTACGGCATAGAGAAGTTAAAATCCGGTGAAATAGGTTTGGGGCCCCTCGCGGCAGCACTCGGGACGTTCATGGGTCCGCGTTCAATGCGGGGTGGTGACATCCTTGTAGAGCTGCTTATGAGTGAGTTTTCCCTCGGTAAAGAATGCTTCTGGGGAGGATGCTGAATGGTAATACAAGATGAAGTGGTACCTTGGGTGGTAAATGATAGGACTTTCGCTCGGGGTCCCATACATCGGCGGCTGTTGGGGCGCAATACCACTGCAAAAGGTGAGCTCTCCACATGACTTACATGTCTTGACAAAGACGAGATACAGAAGATCTCGGTTCGTGCTAACCTGTGATGGGACCAAGAATCATCGCTGCCAATGGACTGCGTACAAGAGCCACTGCTTCCTGTTACCCGCGAGAAGTAACTAAGGCCCGATGACATGGTGATCAATGGAGGCGAGATAACAGATGGCATGAAGTTGAAAAGCTATAGTGACTGGCGTGACGAACTGTACTGGGAAGCTGAGTGGTTGTGGAATTGTGAAGGACGGTGGCGAGTCAGTCCAGACCATCGGAGACTGAATCTAACAACAAATAGAGAAGACGTTTATAAGAATAACCTGACTGGAATGAATGGCAGGTACAAGAACAATTTGTTGCAGGCGCCAGATAAGCTTTTTATCTCTGGACCGCGTGAGTTACGAAGAAGGAGAGGACATGAAGAGCTCCACAGCAGTGGCAACTGGGAGACTCGATCAGCCTAGAAGCCAACCCGTCCTTGTCAGAGAGCAACCGCGTGCCCACTGGTAGTCATATAGGTCAGTTGTATATACGGCGACAAAGGATCTATCTCGGACCCATATCCAATCGAGGTTCGACCCCACAGTGCTCCATTCGATTGACAGGGCAAGCTAGTAGGATCGATTGAGCCAGAGACGCCCGGCACGGCTAGGTCGACGATAATTAGGCCATGGTAATAAGCAAAGCGGCATTCACGACAATAAAAGCAGAGAGAGTGGGGAGCTGCACAGGCATAATGGGGTACAGGGCCATGGATGAACCCGGCTGCAAAAGGCAGCCAAACTACCCATCAGCAGGCTCTCGCCAACTCTCATGCGCTGATCTCATCCCCAACCGCGGTTGTCAAAACCAAACGTAAGAGAAGAGGAGTTGAAGGATTCGGTGATGCGTAGGGTTTTGGGCAGCAAAGAACCGGCCGGACTGCGCAGGGAAGATGCATCCACTCGATGGAGGGAGGACGACATATCCAGGCAATTGACCCAATGCAGGTTCTAGGTGTTCAATGGCAGTTTGGCGCGGGAGACTGCTTTTGTTTAGAGTTCCTGGGCACAGAGTGGATGATCCCATTTGGTCCCTCTTTCGTCTTGCCTGTCGCCAGCGTTTCCAGTGTCTCCACTTGCGTCGAAGAGGACTAGAGTGGGGTGGGTGGCTGGATACAGAGCATCAAAAGAAGAAAAAAGGGGGGTGGAGGGGGGGAGATGAATATGGTGGGGAGAAGCACGGTGTGTACTCCATGGTTGACAGTTTGAGGATGATTGCACACTGCAGCCACCATCCCTTTCCGGAAAGGGCAGTGGATGCCTCAGTCCTCCGACAGCCTGCCTGCCTACATGCCTCGCCCTGAAGCAATATCAGACTACAGTACCTACTAGGTACCTACCTAGCAGTCATTGTCACTGAATCAAAGCAAGCAATTAAAGCAAGCAAACCAGCCAGCTAACCTGGTACAATCCCAATTTCCACCACAGCCTGATATTTCAATTCCCCATTACGGTCCCCGTCTCCACTAACCATCTATCTATTCATAGATCCTTCAATGCCAATCCACCGATAACTATGCAATCTATCCAGGCACTGGCCTGTATGCCATGATAGATGACCATAGTGACCACCAGCATTGATTACACCAATACCACCACGAGCCCTCGCTGGGAGATTGCTTAGCCTTTCCATGTAGCATTCGAAAACGACCACGGCGCACGCAGACTACTCTACAGCACAAAGGGCAATGATAATGAACACACTAGAGATACAATCAGGGGTGGGTCGGAAGCAGATATCAACTGCTGCTCCATACCACACGGGTGGCGGCCCAACAGTCGAGGTTTGAGTGTGGGGAGGGGAGCTTGCAGTTCTCAACCTGATTGCCATTGATCCCTCGAGGATGTTGGGCAGACACCTTGCTGCACGCCTGGTCGCCCAAGCCCAGAGCGGATGTGTTGGCCAACCCTCTATTGGCGCGGGCAATCATTTTGCGGCCGCAGTGCTCATCTAGGCCACCGACACGCAGCAATAGCTTCACTGAGTTATTGGCTATAAAACCATGCTTTTCCGATCCTGAAAGACTGAATGGAGGCATCTTATACTGAGGAAATCCTGGGATCCCTGACAAGACGGGTAGTGTCCGGAATTATCATTGCCTGTTGACCCCGGTATTGGTGAAGTTGGCATTAGCAGGAGATCCTCAATCCGAGCATGATGATGGTGATCGGGAATCAAGGAAAACGCGAGAAGGGAACGAATAAGCTCTTGTTATCCAAGTTGACCGATGATCCGATCGATTGATCCAGACGCCAATGGCGAGACAATGCCGGAGTACGGGGTTTTCAAAAATGAAAATGGTGTACGTTATTGCGACCCAACGAGAGGTCGCTAAGTTAACTTCCCGACAAGGGAGCGAAACTGATTCGTGGGTGTGCCATTCCCGGGCAACGAACTTCTCCTCCACTGCCATGCTTAATGCCAAACCCAACTGGAGCCTCTGTCTTATGTCATTTCTCCTACAACTCCCGGTTTCACTGTCCTACATATGGCCAGCCTTCGATAAATCGTTCCGCAAGGAACGACCTGTTTCCCATTGCTCGAGTCAGTCAGCAGCATATCGAGTCTCGGTAGACACGCATTTGTTCCGAGGAAACAACCACCGCAGGTCGAATACGGGACCCAACACGAGCTCCGTAATACAATTATCGTCTTGACCTGTCGGCGATCACGGCAAATATTCAACTGGCACCACATCTACGAGCGTCTGGTGGCGGCCTAACGCTATCATTCCATGAAATCTCAGCAGCATCACCTCCCGACCACAAACTCCCATAGGCTTGGCTGCTATGTGGGCGGAGATCGAGCGACACTAAATTCCTAGGCTGCTTCGCAAGACAAGGAACCTCCGTCGAGCCGGGCAGACTGGCTGATGAGGATGTTGCGGCATTAACAGCATGCTACAGCCGGAATGAAGAATGCAGAACAACATAGCCGGTCCCGACGGGTCGATCCGATGAACAACTGTTCAGACGCTGTCATGTACCCAGTCATAAGACTGGAAGCGATCGTAGAAAAAGTTCCTCTAGTTTCAAAGCAAGCTGCGATCAGACGACCCCTCGCGGGGTTCGAGATTAGCCCAGCAGCAGGAAAAGAAAACCATTGTCCAGACTGAAGCAGAGAAACAACAAAATCCCGAACTATGGTGGTAGAAGAGATCTCAGCAGACTGGTCCATAGTCGGTTATCGTGTCTTTGGGGCTGCGTCTTTGGGGCTGCATTCGGCGAATCGCAAGTGGTGAAGACAAAGCAGTGACTTTAGCAAGCACATGGAGGCAGGAATGCTAGATGCTATCGATCAATGAAGTCGCTAAATACATAGTCCAGAGACAACCTAGAACAACTCAGCGGGCGCCTTCACAGCTCATGGCTGCCGAATTGTGCATGGCATGCGATGGTCGAAGCTCGCCAGTCGCATGACTTCTAATACACACCCGGTATCAGAAGGATGACCGCCTCGAGTACTGAGCACCTTCCAGTGCCTGCTGACCAGCAGGCACCTCAGTCCAGACTTCGATCGCCTGCAGTCGTCACCATGCGACCCATAAAGAGAAGCTCGACCGAGCAATATAGATAATGGATCAAAGGAAATGGGTTATGTTACTATACAAGGTATCCAACCAGCAGTCGCAAATAATGAGAAAATATGAACATACACGGCATGCGAGGAGACATTGCGACTGGCCAAACTCCGATTAAAAATGCAAAGCCCAAGCAACTCTCAGACATGAAAGCTCTCCTTCACCCTCCCAGCTTACTTGATCCGGCACAGGACCAGACCGCCACTCTTCTTTTCAACGCACTCTCTCGCCTCCATGATGCCCTTATCCGTCGAGATGTATAAGCTCTCACCCGGCGACCGCAGGCCCTCGAGGTAGGCAGTGTTGTGGCCTCGGACCACGCGCCGAAGATCCGGGAGCTTGGCGGTCACTCTCCGTTTAGGCGTGCTGATCATCTTCATCTTGCCCAGAACCGGCTCGCTGCGCCAGTACTTCAATCCGAGCCAGAGGCGTCTGGTGGCGACGTTGGCTTGGGTCACAGGTTCGATGTCCTGTGAGCTGGGATGGCCAAGGAGCTCATGCGGAGCGGGGGGAGTCGGGCCGCCGCGAACAACTGTAGAGATGTATCCGTCATTTTGCAGCGCAAGGCAGAGCTTCAGGTGTAGCTTGGTGTTGGGGATCGAGGTGAGACCGAGGCGGGCCTTGGTGACATTGTTCAGGTGGGAGATCACGTGGGAGAGGTTGGAGAGAGACATTTTTGTATCGTGAGACCGAATATCGGTGGTCGATTCTCAATGCAAGACAGGATACACGGTGCGGGAAAGCAGGATAGACCGCTGGCGGGGAGAAGCGTGAGCGACACAGCACTAAGCACTACCACAAGGTGAATACCGGGACGAAACGTACCTGCAAGAAACGAGATCGAGGATCGGCGTCAAGACTGAAGCGATTGTAAAATGATTAGGCTCTGCTGCAGTCAGCCAAAGGTATGGTCGTCAATCGCGTTCGCGGTAACCAGAGTACCTCCGAGGATGCGGCGGGAAGCTCAGATGAAATTTTCGGAGAAACAAAAGCACGGCTTCCGGGTGGGTGCCTGAAACTCCAGGCATAAACCTAAGGCACCTATACACAACTTGGAAGTTGCCGAAGCGGCAACCAATTAAAGATCGGAAGTAGTACTTCTGTAGCCGCCGGGCTTCTGCACGCTGCATCTCCTCACCTTGTCACAAGCCAGTCAGATCTTCCCCTCTGATGGAGTTTCCGATGTTTAAAATGTCGCTCACTGCCTTGCACTTGGTCGATGGGCCTTCTTTTCCCTTACTTTCATCTACAGTTGACCGACCTTATGGTGTATCACTTTCTCTTGAACTAAGCAACATCAACATCCACTTACAATGCCACCACTGCCGGGTGAGGAGCGAGTGCTGACAGTGTAAGTTCAAGCTTGCGATGTTTCTTACCCCGCCAATCTCGCCACCAGCCATCGTATGAATGAGCTGACACGCCTGTAGCTTCGCCGACATCCATTACTATTTCGCGCAACCAAGTCCAAGGACTCGTCGTCACCGATTTGACAAAGGTTCCTATCTATATCTCTACCAGAGCGCTGCCCAGCACAGCATCAGAATTGAAGTTGCGAATAACCCGGGTACCCCGGCCCAAGACGCTTTCAATGGAGGTTAGCTAAGATTGCCTCCTTTCCACACTGTGCTTAGATTTACTGACCGGTTCCTAGCTCTGGACAAGATCCATGTGCGACACTCAACCCAATTTCCGACCCTTTGCACAGTAACGGTAGACGGACAGTCGCAAACTGCGGCGCAGAATGCGCCTGCTTTCCCTCCCCCGCCAGGCACTGCAGCTGAATGGGAGCTTGTCGAAGATGATACGCAGAACTCGATGCGCCTGCACACGCTGGACATCTACTTCTGGACCGTGGAGGATGCGAACCAGTTTCTTGATATCATTGAGCGGGATTTACCCGCAGCGCAGATTAAAACCGACCGACACCCATATCTCCCTCCACCTCAGAGTACCGTCAGCTCGGTGGTCCAACAGCTGGAGACAGTGGCCATCACTGATCCCGCATATCAGAACGGACAGACGCGCAACTCTCAGGCAGAAGTGGTCGCCAACCCTGCATCAAACTACCAAGCCATCACCCCGTCAAGCACTCTCCCTCCTCCACCTCCGCTGTCGTCTACCGTTGCTCCCACTGGATCTCACTTTACTTCGACTGAACAGCAACATCAAGACCCGGCCCCTCAGTCCGCCCCTCTTCCTTACAACCCCGCCGCGCCGGCCGCTCCGGAGCCGATCAAGCACCGTGAAAAGACTCCGCCTCCAGAAGACTACGCGAATGGCACGGGTCTCGCGGCTGCCGCCGCTGCACCGGATCAGGGATTCCCGTTCCCCTCTTCTGCTGCTCCAGCATCACCGGGACTATCGTCTCTGATCTCTTCGCCTGCGTCACCAGGCCCCCACACTACCATGCCAGGAACCTACGCATCTCCACCCCCAAGCACGGGGCTGAGCTTTTCTCCCTCGGTGACACGATCCGCATCCATCTCCAGCCCCCCTGGAGTCCCGTCGTACACCACAGCCTTCCTCTCCGGCGAAAGCCCGGGATATCAGCACCAGCCCCGCAGCTCGCTCAGCAGCACGGGCTCCCTCCCTGGACCGCCCGGACCGCCGCAAGCAACCACCATGACGTTCGCACCACCACCCGCCACCGACGCAACAGCCCAGAATGCAAACCCAGCTGCCGCTGCAGCCACCATGAGCTTTGCACCTCCTCCTACCGAGCCCCTCTCACCCCCTTCACAAACCCAACCCCAAACCCAGCCCCAAACCCAGTCCCCGTACACAAACCAATATCAGTACCAATACCAACACCCCCAGACCACCCCACCGCCTCCCATCCACCCCGCTGTAGCGATAGCCGGCTACTCGAACTACACGTACGAGCAACCGGGCACCGTGGCGGGCGGCAACGCACCGGCCGAGTACGACATCCACCGACAGATGTACCGACCCACGGAGGCGGAGGCGACCTCACGCCACCAGAAGTACGCGAAGGAGGCGATGAAGAACCCCGGGGATCGGCCGCAGACGTTTGTGAAGAGCGCGTACCGGGTGGAGAGCAGCGTGAACCGGTTTCTGAAGAAGTTGGAGAAAAGGCTGTAGCTGCTGTTGTTGTTGCTGCACGAGCCTATCCAAGGGTGTAGTTCTAGTTGGATGGTCGGTGTATATTTGCTCCTGTCATGATAGGATTGCGTTGTATGGTAATCTCGGCTATTCTACGGTTGACATTATGCTCTGGAACCACCTTTCCTCATATGTAGTTGACAATCGAGAAACAATGCATAAAAACGGACCCACATATACAATACACTCCACACAACCCAACCACAATCCATCATAGCATGAGTATATACAAATACCCAACAACCCAAGAACCCTACACACAAGATAACCCCCTCCCCCACCGTCCCCAATCCCATTGCAAGAAAAAACACCCCTAATCCCTCTTCAACCCCACCCTCCCCGTCTTCCTCAACCCGACAAACCCGACAACCGTACAGACAACCATAAAACCAAACATGGTCCAAAAGCTCGCCCGATAGCCCGCCATCAACGCCTGCTTTTCTTCCCGGGAAGCATTCTCGGCGGCCACCACCGTCGAGATCACCTGCAGCACGGCCATGCCCAGCGCACTGCCGAACTGCGCCGAGGTGTTGAACACCGCGCCGGCCAGCGCCTGCGTCGTATCGGGGAAACTGTCCGTGATGATGATCAGGCCGACGGTGTACAGGGCGTCGAAGCTGACGGGCTGCAGGAGCTGGGCGATGAAGGCGTTGGCCCAGTAGGGCCAGGAAGGCTGGATCAGGGCCATGAGGAGCGGGGAGCCGGCGCAGAGGATCGAGGTCACCGTCACGATCCAGAAGGCGGGGACGCGGTGGACGAAGACCCCGATCACAAAATTCATGAGGATGCCGATTACCAGGCTGGGGAGGATACGGATGGAGGCTTGGAGGGCGGAGAGAGATTGGATCTCTTGGAAGCTGTTTTTTTTTATTCCCGGGTTAGTTGTTGTTGTTTGGGGTGGGTGAACGGAGGGGTGGACTGAGCATTGCTGGGCAAAGACGTACTATAGACTGGCGAAGAGTTCCATGGAGTTGATCACTGCGTTGGATACGGCGATTGTCACGCTGATACTGCTGAATGACTTGTTGCGCCAGAGGGAGTTGGGGATGAGAGCCGGTTTGTTCCGCTTGACCTGGTGGTGCATCCAGTAGACGAACGCGGGAAGGGCGACGGCCGCCACGCAGAGGATGACGATTGCCTCGGCGGAGCGGATGCGCGATGGATCGGCGCTCAGGATGCTTTCAGAAGTCATGTAATTAGTTAGGTGTTGGGTTGGAATAAAAGTAGATTCCAGACGGGGACCCCGGCAAGTTACTCACGCCAACAGATAGCACACCAACGCCATAAAGGCCGAGGCGAGCCCAGCGCCAACCCAGTCGATCTGCGTCTTGACATTGTGCATCAAGTCCGCGTGTCGATGGGTCTCGCTCTGCGGGACAGCCCACAGGCCGACGACTGCGAAAAACAGGGTGATTCCACCGGCCAGATGCCAGCCCGCACGCCAGCCGATGGTGTCCACGAGTACACCTCCGACGACCAACCCTAAAGAAAAACCAAGGGGCTGGCTGAGACCCAGACAGGAGAAGGCGAGGTTGCGGCCCTGGCCGGGAGGCAGGAGCTGCGTGATGATGGAGATCGACGAGGCGAGATGGAACGCCAGCCCGACGCCCTGCAGGGCGCGCAGCACGACCAGCTCGTCCCCGTTGCGGGACAGCCCTTGCCCGATCATCAGCAGGCCACTGGCGAATGAGCCGACGAGCTCAACCCATCGCGGGCCGATGGCATCGGCGATGGACCCCGCCAGCAGCAGAGTGGACGCGGTGGCCAGGCTGCTCACGGACGAGGGCCAGAAGGAGAGCGAGGACGGCAGTTGCAGGTCCTTCGTGATCGTCGGCAGACCGACCACGACCAGCCCATTGATGACACTGGCGGTAAGCGTGACGGCCGACAGCTGGGCGATCACCACCGACTGTTGGAAGCGGAACTTCCGTGCAGTGGGTGAGCGTGTACTATCGTTCTCAGAGGACGGGACATCGCTACCTTCCACCAGCAGCGACTGTACCGGAGGAGTCTTGGTGATGGTGGTGGTGGTGGTTGCCATCTTGGTGTGTGTCGCAGTCAGAGCGTAGACTGCTGGTTGCTACCAGGTTCTTTTGCACACAAAAGGTGGAGTAAGTAGATTTTTGACTCTGGGGAAGCGAGGTGGACTGGTGGAGTCGAAAACCGTTTGATCCACTCTCTCAGGCTCACGGATCATAAAACGACCGAGCGAATGGAGGGTGGATAGCACCTGAAGAGAATGAGCGCTGTGTACGAAGCAGACACTCTGAATCCATGTGAAATGCCCTCAGACTCTTAGGTGATGGCGTGAACAAATTTCTTGCGATTGACCCACCGGGCCCATCTTCCCCAGCCAGAACCATGATTCCTTGCTCTCGGATCAGACGTCCTCCCGCCATTGTGCTAACCGATCCAGGTAGGACACCGGCGAATAAGTGGATACAATAACTCGGCCTGTGCTGGTTTGGTGGATGTTAGGTAGAAGATAGGATTTGAAATGCTCGAGTTCTTGAGGATAGGGGAGAGCAGGCAGGAACAAGTCCAATGGATGTTTTTTGTTTTAGGCTCCGGGGCATTTCGGCGCTAAGCCCTATCTCGATCTTATCTTGCAGGAACCCCAGAACACCCCAAATGGAACATTCCATTTTCCACAACTACGCACTCCCAAAGACTATAGTGCATTCAATAATTCTTCCATGTGGACAGTGAGTAAAGTCATCCTTGGTGGAACAATTAACAATTGTTAAAAAGTTTAAAATACAGTTGCTTGCAACTCAGTCCAATAATTCAACATAGTAGCCTAAGGCCTCCTACAATTCAATACCAAACCGAATACGCAGCACAAGCAAGATCAAAAACCTGTCGGAAAACCCCAGTACATATGCAAGACGCAGTACTCCGTACACAGCGCTAACTATCAAGATCGACGAATCCCGAAACAACTCCACCGGACAATGCTCCGACATGCAACCATCGTCGGTCTTGCTCCTTGGGGAGAAACAAGAGGCTCGCTGGAACCGAAAGAAGAGAAGTAGGAATGAGGAATGGGGAAGAGGAAAATCAAAAACACATATGATGAACTATTGAGAAGACACAGGTGGAAACAGGCGCATGTGCCTAGTCACATCGCAATTACCAAGGGTATAAGAAAGGTATGTCAAAAGAAACGAAGAGTAGATTGTTTTATTCGACCCCGGGGCAGCTACCGTTCATGGTTCCGACGATCTGGATCATAGCTCTGCCTCAGTTGAGGGCAAGCTTGTCCATGGGAAGGTTGACCTCGTTCGAAGCCTCCAAGGGGATCTTCTCAGCAGTCTCGGTAGCAATGTCCGCAGGAGTCTCGATAGGCACAACCTCATCAGCCAGATCTTCCGGCTCAGAGGCCTCCTCTGTGGCTGGCTCAGCGGAAGAGACAGCGTGGTCCTCTGGAACAGAAGAAAGAGGCTCAGTAGCGTGCTCCTCGACAACAGCTGGCTCCTCGCTAGCCTCGTCACCATTGGGGATGGCAGTAGTTTCAGCAGGTGCTTCAATCACAGGAGCAACCACCTCTTCAACCACTGGCTCCTGAGGCTCCTCGGGTTCCTGAGGCTCCTTGAGCTCCTCCTCAGCGACAGGTGCCTCAACAGGAGTCTCTTCGGGAACGCTGGGCTCAGGCTCTGCAAGCTTCTCCTGAAGAGCCACATGCGAAGCCAAAGTTTCCTTTGGAGCAGCATCCTGCTCCGGCTTACGCTGAGGCTTCTGAGGCTCTGCAGAGGCTCCACGCTGCTTGCCATGATCGGGCTTAGTCAGACGGGGTGGGCGACTTTCGAGCTTCGACGGAACACGGCGCGGAGCTTGAGCAGTCCGGGTGGTGCGGGGCGGACTCTTGATATCAACCTTGTCGTGTGACTTGCTGGCAGAACTGGCCGTCGGACGCATCATTCTTGCCAGGAAACCCTCATCCACAGGCTTGGAGCTGGTGTTGCTTGTCCGCGAGTGCGGCCTCTCAGGAGGAGAAGCACGAGGGGCTTGTTTGCGAAGGCTCGCAGCCGTTGGGGTGATGGCGCGGCGCTGGGTTGTGGCGCTTGCATTCTTCAATGTAGATGGCTTGCGCGACAGAGGAGCAGAGGGGGCTGCAGTAGGTCCCTTCTTGGCCGTTGTAGATGTGGTCGATGTGGTCGCCGAAGGGCGAGTGGAGGTAGACACCGTTCGAGTAGTGCGAGAAACGCTCGACGCTGTCGGTTTAGTCAAATCCCGAGCCGACGCAGAAGGACGCACAGTTCTGGTAGCGGGCTTAGCCGTGGGGTTCAGGGATGTCCGGCTCGGCTTCTGTGTTGCAACTTTCACGGGCTCATGCGGAGTGGGCTTTGCGGTGGTAGATGGCCTAGACGCCCGGGTAGTCTTGGTTGTGTGATCAACAGTCTTGGCTGGGGACGTTGGCGTACGGGGGTGAGTGGGCGACTTCGTAGCAGGCTTCACAGGAGACGACCTTTTCGCCACCTGGATTGCAGCTGGGCGCGGGGTTGCAGTTTTCTTGGGGGAAGAGGGGTTCGATGCCGCTGCTGGGGACGCGGCGGTGTTCTCGGCAGGGGTGTTCTCCTTATCTTCCAGCGGCTTGGCCTCCTCTACTAGAGGCGTAGCGACTTTCTCCATGGTTGGCTTCGGTGCCACCTCTGGCTCCGTCGTGGATGGAGCAGAGGTCCTCCATGGGAAGCCATTGCCCGTGGGTGACAAAGGGCTCTTCAAACCACCTTCCATGTCATCCGAGTGAAAGCTCCGCACTCTAGTTGGGCCGGCGGGGCTGTCGCTGCGCACACTGACACTGCGCAAGCCTGCGAGAGGGTTGGGCTGAGTGGCACCGTCAACAGCGACGAAACTCGCACGAATTTTGGACAGAGGCCGAGCAGAGCCCGAGTTGTCAGAGCCGGCAGGGGATCGACCTCGCGAGGGTGGTGAGGGAGCGCTGGTCTGGTTGGTTTCGAACTTAGCAAGCAGGCTCCGCACGCCTGGATGGCCACCGGTGTCATTCATGATGAATTCTGGTCGGTAATAAAGGAGCGCGGGCGCAGAGTGTCAGGAGAGAGCTGGGGTGCGGATCGTCCCGGACCGGATGCCTGGGGATCGACAGAGGAGCGGAGTTGGCTGAGGGGAGAAAAGGGAGGTAGGCAAGGGCGTAGATAATATTTAGTGGCGATCGATGGCGGAGGGGTAGCAGCGATGCCACCAAGTAGGGAATTCAGACGCGCTCCTGAAGGGGAGGGAGAAGAGAGCGAGAGCGTGTGACGTGATATAAACAGAGGCCAACAACAAAAACAAACGGGAGGGAGACGTGGTTTGGTTCGGGTTGGTGGGGGGGGGGTCCAAAGCTAGTGAGACAGGTCAGAGGTGGGAGGAGGAGATAGAACCATGGTGGTGAGCAACAACAACACAGAGAGTAGATGCAGAAGAGGAAAGCATTGAGTGGTTTGGGCCAGTAATCAGGGGCGGCTGTTTCCAATAACCATGGTTTGAGTTGAGGAGTGAAAGAAGAATGCAAAGAAGCAGGAGGAGGAGGAGGAGGCGTGGAGAGAGAGAGAAGGGAGAAGAGAAAGAGGAGAAGGCCGTAACAGCAGCCGAAGCAGCAGAAGAAGAGGAAGAGAAGGAAGCCAGAAGGCGAGAACGGGTCGAAAAGTGGAGATGACCGGATGCCGGCCTCAGGCACAGGCTTGGTTTTCAGGGGTCGGATCCGCGGCTTCACTTTGATTGAAACAAGAAACAAAACAAAACAGAACAGAACAGAACAGAACAATTATTATTATTCCAATTATCACTTCCATCTCTCTGTTCCTTCTTCCATTTCTTCCTTCTAGTGGATACTCCTGCATAATAGTCCCACGTACTATTGACCTCCTCAGAGAGTAAAATCCCAACGGTGCAGTGGTCAACCAACATATTCATATGCAGGCGCCTGTTTATTCTCTCACTTCTTCCTCGCCCTTGAATCAGCCATCAATCAG
The DNA here is from genome assembly GCF_003184765.1 of Aspergillus aculeatinus CBS 121060. NCBI lineage: Eukaryota > Fungi > Ascomycota > Eurotiomycetes > Eurotiales > Aspergillaceae > Aspergillus > Aspergillus aculeatinus. The sequence continues at coordinate 59,461 of NW_020291552.1, read as the reverse complement.
CAACAATGATGGCGGTGCGCCCTTGCCAACAGTCTTTTGTCCCTTCCCTACCAGAACTTTATTGCTAACGCAGATCGAAGCAAGCCCGCTTGAAACGACCCCTCTCTGGGGGGAGGGACCCTATGAAACAAACGTCAACCAGTGTGCTTGGAACTTGAACCAATTTCTCCCTTTCTTCCTGTCCCAAACAAGGTTGACCCTACACCCCGGCCATTGTCACATACTCCTGTTTTTTTTTTCCTTCCCCTCCAATCCCCGGATAAACTCCCTCAATCCAGAGGCGCGCTATCCTCTACGTACTTCGCACTTGTACGGGGACTCAGTAATACTACTCAGAACTAGTGGCCGAGCTCCCTGCAATCTCCTGCAGTCGCGCCGAAAAGTCACCCCACGCCCCTGGACTAAAGGCCAGCTTGCAGCTCCCACGAGCGAATCAGCCAGCGGTTATGGGCATTCACCACTGCCCGGAAGGCACACACACCATGCATACGGTAGGATCCCAGCACAGCACTTGCAGACAACTCCCGAGCCAGCATGGCCTTTGGGAGGACAAGGAGTCTCCCGCAGGGTGATCAGGAGGCGTGTGCGCCCAAACGCTCCATAACTTTCTGTATCGACATCGTTGGCAGTTGGCACTGACTGACAATGTGTCTGTCTGTCTGTCTGGCTGTCTGTCTGTCCGTCCGTCCGTCCATCTGCCCCGTCCCGCATGGCTGATGCATTGCAGCTCACTCCTCCCTCCGTCTGCCATCGTGTCCCTGCATGGAAGAGGGGCTCGCAGGAATCAAGACCAACCGATGGGGAGAGGGGGGGGGGGGGGGGAGACGATCGTAATACCATTGACACCGGACTGTGCTTTAGCGCTCTTCTAGAATCATTCGTGGAAGGATTCTGCTGGCTTAGTGCTTCTTCTAAGCTACTCCGTAGTACTACGTACGTAGTTGGGTTGTTTGACCCCGGTCGGTCGGTGACTTGACTTTACCTGTAACTATACGAAGAATTCCCACACCTCCTTTTTTTCCGCGCTGCTTGCTGGCTGCCTTGTCCACCAAACCTCTTGTTCGTTCGCCCAGTGCAAGGTCCTTGCATGCCACGTGCCATAGCTTTTCTCATTATTCCAATGTTGACTTGAGGGTCAATATGGACAGAATTGACCTTCCCAGCAGCAAACAACCGTTGTTTGCCGGGGCAACCAAACCACCCAACAGTCAGGGCAGGAGCACCGTCCGCCCCCACGCGGGATCAACCTTATCCTAAGGCATGAACAGCTTCTTACTATGTATATAGTATGCACTATACTATTGTCTATACTGATGCTCGATCTATCTATAGCACCTAGTTTTGTAGTGCAGGACTATCCTTAATGCAACGCTATATTTTTCCCAGCTTGTACGGCGCAAGAGCCTACGGCTCACAGCGTCTGACTCAACTGTTTTACACGTGGCCAAAGTGAGAGCAAAGGATATATTCCGAAACAAAAACCAGACCCCGTTAGCAAGACACCAAACAAGACCAAAACACAGATCGTATCGTCCCAAAACGAACTGGTACACGCGTGCAAGTCAGACGGTACATAGTCTAGCTGTGAAAAGTGTAGTAAATGGAAAATGCTCATAGGTCGGCCGGGTCCGAGGGCAGCAACACCTGCATATCCGCGCCCGCAGCCGCATCCTCCTCGGGCTCATCGGTGAGAATCCCAATGCCACTGTCCAGACGCTTACGGTGCTCGCCCCGTCCAGCCTCCACATCGATAAATCTGGTCATGCTGACTGGTGTGATAGGCTCGCTGCCCAGTGTGGTACTTTCCGACTGCAGTTCATCAGACCGAAGCTCCCAGTTGGCGGCTCGGACCTTGGCCTTGCGACGTTCGTTGCTGACGGTTTCTTTCATTCGAGCAAATGAGCGTGCTTGCTCCGCAGCCCATGTCTCCAGAAGATTGTCCCTAGCTTCGGTCTCAAGCCGCAGCTGGTGCTCCAAGCCCACGTTGCTCCGCCGTAGACTATCGATCTCTGACTTGGCACCCGCGAGTGATGTGTTGAGCTCTGCAACGACAACGTTGAGGGTACCGATTTCCTTCTCACATTGTTCAAGTTGCTCAGCCGCTTCCTGTTCGAGACTTTCGATTGCCTTCTGACGCTCCAACTCCAGTTCCTCCACTCTGACGCTCAGTTGGCACGATCGAGCACGGTTTTGTTCAACAGTGTCTTCCAATTCGCGGATGCGGGCCTCACGCTCTGCAACTGTGCCCTCAGCGACGCGACGCGCATTTTCTTGTTCTGTGACTTGTAGTTGAAGCTTCGACACCTGCTGACTGTAAATGTCGCTGTTCGTGACTTTATCTGATTCTAACTCTGTGACAAGTGTTTCTAGGCTCCTGATCTCCTCGCGATACCTGTTAAGCGCGGCATTGAGTCTGTCAATACCTACAGCCTGCTCCTCTCCTTCTTTTTCTAGCTCCTGCATCCTCATCCGTGTATGGAGCATGTCGCTAGCAGAGCCGGCAATAGACTCTTCAAGACCGCTGATCTTCTTGCTCGCTTCTTCGTAACGAGCCAGGAGGTTATCAAATTGAACACGAAGGGCTCTTTCCCTATCACTAGAGCCCAAAGCCCTTGCGCGCTCATCTCCTAAGCTTTTGATCAGGATCTCAATCCGTTTGACCAAAGCACTAAGAGTTGCGCAGCCGTCATTCAAGCCTATATTCGGGGTCTCTCCAGGAATCGCTCGTTCAAGACGCAAGCGTGCGGAGCGGAACTGATCGCGCATGTCTGCGATGATCTCTTCGGCGTGTATTCCGGGAAATCCCAGTTCTGACAACTCCTCTTTGATAGAATTCAATGACTGCGTGGCATCCGAAGCTCGACCAAGGGTCTCAGCCAGACTTGGTATCAGTTGATCTACGAAGTCTGGCGGTGGGGAAGTTCGATGAAGATGAGGCTCAAGCGTAGTTCCACCAAAGGACGCAATGCGAAAGCGGCATGCTTCGAAGAGGGCGCGTTTCTCTCTCCTAGCAGTTTCAAGGTCTGCGAAGAGGGCATTGATTTCTGCCTCTGAGTCATGGTCAGGAAGGGACAATTGAGTTTCCGCATCCGCATTCGGGCTCCCGCTTCGCAAGAGTTCACAACCATCTATGCCAAAGCGTGGAGTTTTCCATAGAGATCTGAGATCAGGTGAGTCCGAGATAAGCATCGTTTCTCCGTCAAATCCGCTTTCATTGACGATGATTGTGTCGTTCTCGGTGTTGGCCACACTGGAGCTGTCTACGAGATCATCTCTGGAAAAAGATAGTTCCTGCCTCATTCGATGATTTTCGGACTCCAGACGCTCGGCTAGTGACTGAGGGGAATCGTATGAGGGTTCGTCAGCCGGTTCCAGCGATGCGCCTGTGGGCAGGCGCTCGATTCGCTTGACCGAATCCAGCTCTTGCTTCAAAGAATCACGTTCCCGCAGCAATGTCTGCAAGGTTCGCTCATAACGTGCTGCGTCCCTCTTCTCGCGCTCCAACTGGTTGATCTCATCACTCAAACCAACCCGCCGGATTCTTCGTTGCGTCCGCGAGTCCAGAAGCTGTCGAAGTGGCGTAAATTGAAACACCTGTTCCACGCCGGCTGACGAAGAGGAGGCCGGGGAAGGCGACTGAAAGCGGGTCTTCCGGAGTGGCGTGGAATGGCGTCGCGAGCGGCGACTTGGAGAGCTAGCCAAAGGATCTATATCCGCCCGTTCTTCAAAGGAGGTGCGTAGCATGGCGGGCGTGAGCCCAGTCCCATAGTCGGAGCCGTCGTGTAGCTGAGGGCCTGGATCGGAGAAGCGGACCTTCTTCCTAGGCTGTCGCCGACTCTTGGAAGGAGTAGCGGTGGCATAAGCGCTATTGGACTGACGAGTTGTTCGTTGAGTGGACGCTGAGAGTTGAGGCTCTGGACCGGAGACAGAACCGACCCGGCGTTTGCGCCCGGACTGCTGTCTTGTTTCAACGACCATTGCGTATTGGCCCGGCGGGGTACAGTACAGTACACGCTTAGGTCGTACAACAAAGGAAGATCAGTGATATAGATATAGTATCTACCGGTAGGTTCCGCTCGGACAGAATAATGATAGAAACGTGTTGCAACCCGAATGAAAGTGCAGTGGTGCAGTTGAGTGCATGAAAGGCGATATAGGCGATATATTACCGAGCAACGAAGGCAACAGAGCGCGACAAAGTATGGAACCGCAACCTGGAGGCAACAGGGGCCACCTGGCAGAGTATATTTTGATATGATTTTTCCACATTCGGCAAGGGGTCGATCGTGCCGAGGGCGAGGGCGTGCCTTCCTTACGCGTGATGGACCCAGGGCCATGTCTCAATTGGGAAAGCGTAAACAACATCCCGAGCTGGGCTTAGCCTGGAGCCTGGAGCCTGGGGGCCTCCCGGGGATGCCTTGCGCCCATCAGGTGACTATCTCTGTGCCTGGCGATGGAGGCGGTATTGGGGTTGTGTGTGTGTATGACATGTGAAAGGTTCACAATGACCGCAAGCTACGGGGTACTGACTTAGCTAACGTTATCACTTCTGCGTCATCAGCTCAGCTCCATTGATGGATGATTACAGTGGATCAACCATAGTTCGGGCACTTATCAGTCCTAAGCCTGAGGACAAAGGCCTCCCTCCCCCTGTCAGATTACACACACCACCGCTGCAGTGCGGTAGTTGCTATCTTATCGCTCCCAGGGAACGAAATTTGGCTCTGCACATCACTCACTTTCTCTGGCCAGAGTAAATGACCGTCGTTCCCCAACTTCATCCCAAACATCCTAACATTTGGGTTCGTTTCCATGCGAGACACTGCAGGCTACCAATTGATCAAGCTCCCTTACTTGTCCTGACTCAAATGTTCCAAATGTCCTGGTAACAGCGTTGCACGGTCTCTGCTGCGTGGATGATGAGGTGATGCGGGCCTGCTGCGGGTGATGTCATGCGATCTGACTCTCCTCTCGCCAGTCGAAGAAGCAACAATCCCTAACACTAACTTAAAACATGCAGATCGCCTTTGTCTAGATATCCCTTCTCTTTCCCGGCACCCTCTGCGAGCTGTCATTTCTGAAGTTGACTGCGCCCTCGACACAAGCTCCACAGTCCTTCTCCACGCCCAAGCCACTGCGATGGCCACTGCGTCAGCCAGTTGGTATTCGAGCCAGACTGCTTTGGGCGAACCACGACAGACTTCAACAGAGCAGAAAAACGGGCTCCAGTCCTCCATAGCCGACCTTACCTCCGAGACTGAAGACATCATGGAAGGTCCCATCCTAAAGCTCCCTCCAGAACTAGTCCAGCAGATTCTGGCTTATCTGTCAGCCCAAGAGCTTGCCCGTGTAGCCGTTACCTGTCGCTCTCTCGCGGATCACGTCAATAACGAGCTGCTGTGGTTGAATCTGATCAACTCTTACTTACCCGAGCCTATTCATGACCCTGGCCTTTTCGACTCCTTCCGTAGCCTCTACATTGCCCACCATCCCTGCTGGTTTATTCCTAAGCACAAAGTCTGGTTCTCCGACACAGAACACACAGGAAATCTGATTCTGGCGCGGTATGATCATCGACGCGGGGTGATCGAGGCATACCGGGTCATCGCAGAGCGGCGCTCTCACCAATTTCAAATATGGGACTGGAACCCCGATGTTATCATACAAAGCTTTGATCCGAGGGTCAGTCTATGGTTGGACGACCCTGTCCTTTTGTTGAAGCCCCAGCGCGAGGGGCGGTCACGCTATCTGCAGGGAGAGATTCGCATGCCCATGGCTCTTGAGATGCAGCATGTCTTCAATGCCTTTTCACCCTGCTCAAAATATCTGCCTCCAGACCTCGATGGCAGTAAGCAGTGGCCACCACCAACCATCCCGAGCAATCATCGAGTCTATCGGGATGTCGAGCAACAGCTACCAGAGTGGGAGCGCAATCCTCGACAGCTAGAGGAGATGTCAGAGTATGGTTTCCGGATCCGAAGGTGGGCGCATTTTCGTCTGGGGGTTCCCATATTCGCCGCAGGTCGGAATGAGACCCTCTCGACATTTGCCACGCTCGACCCTGCAGTGTACACGCCAACACCGCGCAGGCCATACCAAGGCATTTGGGTTGGCGATTATTCAGCCCACGGCTGCGAATTTCTGCTTGTGCTGCAACGCGACCGCGATGGATCGCTCGCGGCGGCCGAGCCGACTGATGGCGAAGCGACGCTACAGGGAAGCCTCGAGGCTATCAAGCTGACCGGTGACCCAAACGTACCACGAGGGGAGATCTCCTTTGCAGCGGATGACATCGGCCCTGGCGGCCTGGTGCGGATTGCTGACGAGGACCTTTTCCAAGGAGCACGAATTGTGCGCAGCCGAGGCCATGTGGCGGGCCTTGGCTTCCGTGATGGTAAGAACTATCGTTCCGAATCAAGTGTTTGTCTACTCTGACCCGAGTTTCTAGATACTTTTATCTCGTCTCAACTGATCCTGCTCTCAACGGACTGTGTGGCTCACTACTGGGAAACAATGGGCCACATATCTTACTACCGCCGACTCGATGTTGGTGCACTACTCCAGACGTGAGGCCGAGTTGTTCCAAACATTACGTATGGGCGCATCATGTCATTTATCTACTCTTCTCCATTCTTGAAACCTACCCAGTACATTGCTTTGGTGTCTTACATTGAAGCACGTTAGCGCTTCAACAACGGACGTGGGCCAGAGCTCAGCATCGTGGCGGAGTGACCATTCCCTCCATGGCAGAGCAACCATTGGCTCTTGGGATGAGTGGCTCAAGTCTCAGTGATGTCGCTTGCATTCTCAGCCCAGCCACTCTGCGAAGGATGACTGTAGTCGAGATATGCATCGGTTGTGGCGGATAAACCAGGCGTGGTACGATAACTGTTTGCTATCGACATGAGTTTATGTACATTGGTAATATCAAGGAGAGCGCCAGTGTCAGGTACACGAGTGAAGAGACGACTCAAGGTGCACAGATAATGAAGGATATTCCTAACGCCATGATTTGCTGTTGCAACACCAACCGAGCGGGATCCCCGCCGTACGATCACCATGCATATAAGAAACCGACCCGGACGCGTGGAGGATCACCCGGGCTTGACGGGGAAGAAGAGGGAGGGGGTGGGGAGTTCTTTCCTCTATCCTGCCGACCATAACCGAAACAGGCATGTAAACGGGCGCTGCAGCCGATTTCGACATCGAATTTCCGTTCCAAGTTCATCGACCCTGCCACTTCATTCACGTTGAGACAGGAGAGAAAGAGGGGGGCAGCCGACTCAGCCGCCGACGATAATCAACAACCCTCTACCGTCTCCGCTCAAACCAGCTGGTCGACCCGAGGACCGCCACGGACTGGTCCATCACCCACTCGCCGACGCCGAGGTATTTGTCGATCCAATGCTTGAAGTCCTTATTATCGGTGATTTTGTCGGTTTCGAGACTGGGGCTGTGAAGGACCCCCACGCACAACCCGGGACAGGGGCAGGCGTGAGGAAGATGAGTTAGTGTGATGAACGAGGTCGAATACAACCCAGCCTCAATCCTCGGAGGTTGAGGTTTGCACATGCGCGGGAAGCGGGAGGGGGTTTATTACGTTAATCCAGTCGACCGCTTGATGCCGGCCAGAAAGGCGGAGACTAGCGAAGGGCGGGTTAGCATCACTGGTGGTTCGCTTCGCATCCGAACTTCTGCCTCCTGCTTACGATGGCTGGGGCACGATAAGAGAATGAGAAAGAGAAACGTACTGAGTACCGCATCAAAAGCGTAATGACTGAGACGACCCAACTAGTAGCCCCGACCAACCGGTCATAAATCAGTATACACCTATCTCCCCGGTTCGCATATGCTACCCCCCGCTTCAGATTCCTGGCGAGTAAAAAGATAAACCCACCATCTTGAAGTATGCGTGCGTGCGCGCGTGGTATGGTACGATCGAAGTAGCGGCTAGATAGATCGACAATCGACAATCGACAACCCGGGAGAGAGAGGGGAAGGAAGACACTGGATATCTGCGCCGTTAGCTGCACTGTCTCTTTCTCTCTCTCGCTCTCAGCCAAACAATACCCGAATCCACTCACAGTACTAAGAAACGTGGGCTGAAAACTCAGGCGCTGCCTGTAGGCTATGCGATCGGGTAAGTTCAAAGTGGACGGTCCTGCTCGGAGCGGAGAAATGAGGAGTTGAAGTGGGAAGATGGTGGAGAAAGGGAACTGCAGACTGCAGTGGACGGGCTCACGTGCTTCGAGGGCACATGACGTGGGCGAGTGATTTGTCCAGACTGTTGGTGGTTTAGGCACCGGTGGAAAGGCGGTGAGGAATCGGAGGCTGGTTCACACTTCACCTACTAGTACTACTGGCACTGTTGGTGGCTGGGAGATGGGTGGGTGACTGATGGCTATGGCTGAGGGAGGGAGAGGGAGGGGTTGTTGTGGCTGTGTCGCTCGCTTTTGTTGGTGGGAGGGGCTGCAGAGCGGGTGGGGGTTTGAAGTGAGGTATCTTGATGTGTGGATGTGAAGTTTGAATTCAAGATGCTGTCCATTGTCTTTGGGCTGCTTTTGATTGAGGCGCTAGGTATTGTGCTTTGCTGTATATTGCAGGAGTCTTGTAGACCATACTTTGTACGGTGTCTCTTGTCTGAGAGATTGGGAAAGTTCGAGTAGGTCTAATGGAGAAGCTGCACTTATGCACTACATCAACAGTGAAGAGGAAGACAGCTGGGTATACTACCGTAAGAACTGCCCGCCGAAGACAAGCGCTGAAAGCAAGACATGGTCGGCGACATTAGCGATCCTCAAGTGAGGACCTAGGGGGTTGCGTTGAACCAGATATATGCGTCTACAATCGATGATAGAACGCAATACAGCCCATAAGAGGGTACATCGCTCTTACCTCCACAAGACACTCCATAGCAAGCGACAAGCCACGAATACATGAACCAGACACCAAGACTACTACAGTGCTAGTTAAGTAATCTAGACAGTAGAAAATAAGACGCAAAAGCCCACCTCCATCTCAAGGACACCAAGCGGAATCAACAACCACCTATCTTTGAGTCCAGATTCAACCGCAAGCAAATACACCCAACCTGTGTGGACCGGAGTAACTGCCGTGCGTGCCGGCCAGGCAAGAAACTCCGCGCACCGGGGCTTAAAGTCTTAAAGTCTCTGCACGGAGAAAGCCAAGTGCGGGCCGCCGCGGAGAGTATGCCGCAAAGTGCCTGAGGCAGTGGCGGCCTGGTCTCTGAGGCAACACAGGTACAATGGGTTCACCGGGAGTCCCGAGTCGGCATGGAACCGAAGCCTGGGCTCTCGCTATCAAGACATCGGAGATGCCTGGTTGGCGAGGTTCCTTCTGGCCAATCGGAGGTGGATGAGTATAGATGATGTTGAGGACGGAAGTGCAGTACAGCTAGCGATACACAGTACGGATACCTAGTATACATAAGTATGATAAAAGAGTGAAGTAGTGATGATCGGATGTGCATGGTTGGCTTGCGTAAAGGGAGACGAGACACCACTAACTAAACGACACATGTAGATTGATGCTGCTCTTGGTCGCCCGAGAGTGTGCGTGACGGAGGTCTCCGATCATCAGTTCCCGGAATGGGAGTGTCACACACACGAAATCTGTTTGCATGCCATCGGACACGACCATGTTTTCAAATTGGACTGATTGTGATGAGTGAGTACTGTGCTGAGGCATATTGTTCAGCCCTACGGGTTGGTCTCATCCACTTCGGCTCCATGTTCCCAGCAAAAAGATGAGAGATTCGTCCTCTGCGGCACCTGATTGATCGAGGTGATGGGTATGGTGGGGATGGAGTCTCCTCCAGTGGTTTTGTCATGTGGTCCATGATCCATCGGGGCAAGCTGGTTCTGGACGGAAAGCAGCAAGTGACAATTGTTGGCGATAGACTAGGAGGATACTACGGAGTTGATAGGGCAAATATCAGCGATCATGGATCCCTCCTCAACATGGAACCGAATTGGGAGAGTCGCCAGGGAGGTGTGCCTGAGGATTTCGCTCCGGTTGGCGGCGGGGTTCTAGTACAAATTTAAATACCTAGTACTGGATGTACACTGTAGCTGGCAGACTGGATTTGGATGGTCAAGCAGAGGATGATCCTTTTTTTTTTGATGAGAATTACATGTGTACTCGTGGGCCGTAGATAAGTTAGAGTTGCCATAAAACAACAACAACAACCAAAGCCATTAATAATAGCAATGAGCTCAGTTACGTAGAAACGAAGGGGGGCGTGGGCAACTGGAGGACCAGCTAGTCTACCCGTGGGGAACCGACCGAGAAGCTGAAAAGGGAGCTGGTAAAAACGGCTGCCAACATTTTTCCAGACCGAAGAAGAACGGACCACTCATCCTCACCCACCCACACCCCTCTTGACCTGCTCTGCTCTGCTCCAGTCTAGTCGGTCGCTCACTCACCGGATCCGCCGCTGTTCATCTTTTCTTTCCTATCTTTCCTCCCACCCCCCCCCACTCTCTCTCTCTCTCCCTCTCTTCTTCCCCTTCTGCTTCTTCTCTTCCTCTTCTTCTCTTCCTTTCTCTCCAAACCTCTCCTCCCTCTCCAATTTCACTCACCTCTTCTGATACTTTTTTTCTATCCGGTTCAGTAGAGACACCTTATTCAAAATGGCCGCCAGTTCCTCTCTCGACCATCTGAGCAACCGTATGAAGCTGGAGTGGCACTCCAAGCTCAACACGGAGATGGTCCCCTCCAAGAACTTCCGCCGCACCTCCATCATCGGAACCATCGGTACGCTCATCTCCCAGGCGCATTGCATTGATTGTCTTGCCGTAGAGCTTCAGCAACCATGATTTCGTCGGTTACTGACATTGCCTCGCTTCTAGGTCCCAAGACCAACTCCGCCGAGAAGATCAATATGCTCCGCAGAGGTACGTTGGATAGTATTCGACTTGGGGATCTCCTGAGAATTAACCTGTGATCCAGCTGGTCTTAACGTTGTTCGCATGAACTTCTCCCACGGTTCTTACGAGGTGAGTACTTGGTCTGCAGCCACCGCTCGGCCCTGATGCTGATTTTGACAGTACCACCAATCCGTTATCGACAACGCCCGCGAGGCTGCTCGCACCCAGGAGGGCCGGCCTCTGGCTATTGCTCTCGATACCGTAAGTGCTTCTAACCAGGCTTCACGATCAACGCATCTGACCCGACCGTAGAAAGGACCTGAGATCCGTACCGGAAACACCGTCGGCGACGCCGATATCCCCATCAAGGCTGGCCACGAGCTGAACATCACCACTGATGAGCAATATGCTACTGCCAGTGATGACAAGAACATGTAAGTTATTCCGCCGTGGGGATCTTCCGCGAGTCATCACCACGTCATTCGTGGGCGCACTCGAGTCAACGGAGACTGATCTGCATCCCCGTAGGTACCTTGACTACAAGAACATCACCAAGGTGATTGCTCCCGGCAAGCTCATCTACGTCGATGACGGTATCCTGTCTTTCGAGGTTCTGGAGGTCGTCGACGACAAGACCCTGCGCGTCAAGTGCTTGAACAACGGCAACATCTCCTCCCGCAAGGGTGTCAACTTGCCCGGCACTGATGTCGACCTTCCCGCTCTGTCCGAGAAGGATATTGCCGACTTGAAGTTCGGTGTCAAGAACGACGTCGACATGGTCTTCGCTTCCTTCATCCGCCGCGGCAGCGACATCCGTCAGATCCGTGAGGTCCTCGGCGAGGAGGGCAAGGAGATCCAGATCATTGCCAAGATTGAGAACCAGCAGGGTGTCAACAACTTCGACGAGATTCTCGAGGAGACCGACGGTGTCATGGTTGCCCGTGGTGACCTTGGTATCGAGATCCCCGCCCCCAAGGTGTTCATCGCCCAAAAGATGATGATTGCCAAGTGTAACATCAAGGGTAAGCCCGTCATCTGCGCTACCCAGATGCTCGAGTCCATGACCTACAACCCCCGCCCCACTCGTGCTGAGGTGTCCGATGTTGCCAACGCCGTTCTCGACGGTGCCGACTGTGTCATGTTGTCTGGTGAGACCGCCAAGGGTTCCTACCCCGCTGAGGCCGTCAAGATGATGTCCGAGACCTGCTTGCTCGCCGAAGTTGCCATCCCCCACTTCAACGTCTTCGATGAGCTCCGTAACCTTGCTCCCCGCCCCACCGACACTGTCGAGTCCATCGCCATGGCCGCCGTCAGCGCCAGTCTGGAACTTAACGCTGGTGCCATCGTGGTCCTGACCACTAGGTAAGTGTCGCGCCTCTGTTGGATCGAATAATGTGCTGACATGCGATGTAGCGGCCAAACCGCTCGTTATGTCTCCAAGTACCGCCCTGTCTGCCCCATCATCATGGTCTCCCGCAACGCCAAGGCCTCTCGGGTAAGTCCATGTGTTCTGTGTGACAATCATGTGATTTGTGCTGACTCGATCCATCGCAGTACTCCCACCTGTACCGTGGTGTCTGGCCCTTCCTCTTCCCCGAAAAGAAGCCCGACTTCAACGTCAAGATCTGGCAGGAGGATGTTGACCGCCGTCTCAAGTGGGGTATCAACCACGGTCTCAAGCTCGGCATCATCAACAAGGGCGACAACATCGTCTGTGTCCAGGGCTGGCGCGGTGGCCAGGGCCACACCAACACCGTCCGTGTGGTCCCTGCTGAGGAGAACCTTGGCCTGTCCGAGTAAATTCTCGATCCCAGGATACCGGCACTCGACCGGTGGATGATGCGATGAACGACAACGATTGGATATTAACGCGCCAAGGGTGTTGTGCCTCTGGATATATCGTAGCACACGGTCTTCTCTCATTTTCAAACGCGACGATGACGGACGACGGAAGACCCCGAGTAGTGGACACCCGACCGCGAGTGTCCACTGGGTCGGGGTTCGTTTCATGAGTCGGGGCGAGGTATGACCGAGCCGCACCTGGAGTGCGTGTCGGTTTTTGCTAGACGTCTATTCTTCTTTTGCTCCCCGCCCGCGCGCACTGGAGTGGGAACCAGACTGGAGGTATCAGTTGTAATCTGCCTGCCATCTCTTTTGACCAGATCGAAATCTTAGCCAGTTCATATTCGGGTGGTATTTTTTCGCTTTGCTCCAGATGCTGCGCTCCCCAAAAAGCTAGAATTAATGAATTCCTTCTTGCACATGTCAATAATTGATCTGCTTTGATGCATTCTTCTTTCCTTGTAGTGGATCTAGCTGCATCTGTGTTAGTATCCAAGCTGGTCGTATCCAACCTGGCTCTGGGTTAGTACTCAGCAAGGGCGAGCAAGCACGCTCGCCGCATCTCACGCCAGCTTCTAAGGTTATAACCCGAAGCGTTGCGAAGAGTGCGAACAGTGTGAAGAGTGGAAATACCGCAGGAGGGTAGCAGTTGCAAGTTAAGAAAAGAAAAACGAACTTGCGGGGAGCACAAGAGGGAAAGGAAGGAGCGAGAGCTGGGGGAGGGGGGGAGGGGTCTGTTTAATTATGGAAAACCGATTACCCCGAAAGACCGAGGCTCACTTCTCCCACTTGCATCTATCCTCAGCTCCCAAGGAAACATTCGGGATGTTGATTAGTATGAGTCTGAGTATACATACGGGTGGTGGTGTACGCGCCCCGGGGACATGCAAACACACATCCCATACCCAGAAATTCCAGCAGCAAAACGAGGTGAACGAGACAACAGGGAGAAAGAACTGAAGAACTTAAAGAAAGATGTAATGCGAGCAAATTGCACCAGAAAAGAAAAAACAGAAAAAGTTCCCCTTGCATGTGGGTGGTGGAGGGGCAAATCAAATTCCCGCGTCGATGCATCCCGAGTTTTCCCGGGATCAGCCGGTAAAAGGCGCCTGCGCACCGTTGGAGAAGTCGGGAGAACGGAAGTTTTGGTTGCGCTCACGGTAGGTTTTGCTGCTGGCCCGGCCCGGGGCCCGGTTGGGGTTGGGGCTGGAGCGAACTACCTTACCTACTAATTACTAGATCACCGGTGAAGGGATTCTTCAGTCTTCTTGTTATGGCACAGGACGTGGATTTAGGATACTATGTTAATTCTATGGTAGATAGTGGTGTTTCATTCAATGATCATGATCATGCCCAAGTTGGTCGCTGGCTAATCTATCAAGTTCCATTATTACATTAAGGAGAGGGACCGAGTGAAGTCGCCCGCTTGGGGCGAGCTCGGTTTATATGCAAATGCAAACAAAGCCGCTTCGTGTTTTCCATGCTCAGTCGCTCACATATCATAGCAAATCGAATCAAAAAGTAGGTCAATGCGGAAAGAAGGCAGTAAGTAACGAAGAAGGAACGTCGGTTCTTTTATACATCACTTCGTGTCGTATCGTCGTGTCCGTTATGTATGCATGCTGGTGGTAATGTTCACATAGAAGGTGATGCGCAAATAGATAAATGTTGCCGTTCTTAGGAGGCTGGCAGATCGGTTCAGTGTTGCGTTTCGTCAGCGGTCTCACCGTCGACGACTGAGTGACTGGCCTGGTTCGGATAGTGCTCGACCGGAGCGTATCTGAAGGCCTGGGGTTGTTGGAATTGGTGCCAGCAACTATTAAGCAGTTAGCATCGTCGCGAGCATGATTCCAGTGAACAGTGGCCTACCTGGGTGCTTGAAGTACATAGCGGGCCATCGCCTCCCTGAAGCGACTCTTGTACTCCTTGGGACTGGTGACAGTAGGCCGGTTCTTGCCACCGCCGGCAAAGCCACGATCTTTGATCCAGGACTCCAGCTTCTTGTCCCACGTGTAGGTGCGAATGCAATCGATGACTCCGACAACCAGTTCCGACCGATTCTCGTCGATGGCGATCATGAGAGAATAGTCCATCACATTTTGACGACCCAAAAAGAGGGTATCGTTCCAAACGCTTTGGCTAAGCAGCTTCTTCGAATGCTCACGGACAAACAACGGCGTTTCATAGATGAAGTCGACCATGTTCTCGTCGAGAAGCACCTCGTTGCGTTCTCCGGTGCTTTGCACCTTGCGGTTCCTCATCGAGCCCTTGAGGTCGAAGATCCGCGTAGGGACTCGGTCGTAGAACAGGTTCTCCATCAACAGTAAGAACCAATTGAACTCCGTCCCCGTGGCAGGATTCTTGATAATCACTTGGTAGAACCCGAACATCTTGGCGATTGCGGATGGCAATTCGTGGAATAAAGCCTCAGACATGATCTGGAAGTATGCAGGGGCGAACTTCAAGAACGCCTGGGTTTCAATCGGCGACAATGACTTGAGGATGAAACGGTCATCAAGGGTCTTCAGGAACAAAGACTTCGTCTTGCCTCCTTTCGAGTCCCACTTCGCACAACGGGAGAGGGACTCCACGATCCGCTCCGCGACACCGCACTTTCTCCGGAGCGCGTCGAACTGTTCGGCGTAAAAGATTTTACAAAGCATCTTGGCCTGGCCTTCTTGAAATTGATACTTGAGATGCGTGCCGGTAGACCGCAGCAGGGCGTGTTCCACCCTGGTTTCTTCAAAGGCTTCTATGCCCTGTTCTGGGCTTGCGCCCTTCTCCTCTGGTTCCTCAAAGCGTCGCTGAATGGCCGTGAGCTTCTCCTTGTAATCGGACGAGTCTAGCGCGAACGCTATCAGTGAGCTTGGTTCATCCTCACGAACGATAATGTCACAATCAGCGAAGACATGGTCGGACATGGTGAGTGGGTAGTCGAGCGGAGTCCATCCACTGGCAGAGCGCTCGGACCAGAAGTTCGTCAGCATCTTCAAAAGAGTGCTTCTTTCATGTTTCGGGAACTCCTTGAGGTCCATTTGCTCATCTTCAGGAGACCCCTTGATCTCGTCATTCGAATCGGTCCGTTGCAAATCATCGGTTGATGCTCCTCTATCCTCATCACTGTGCGCATCTGCTTCAGCGTCTGACAAGTTGTGCTCCTCATGAGTACCATCCTCGATGCCTGGCTTGGTATCAGGAAGCTCCTGAGAAATGGAGTCTTTCCTGCCATCTTCCAATTCCTTCCCAAGTATGTCTTCACTGTTTCTGCTTGACTGGTCCAGAGGAATGCGCGACAAGAGCTCGTCGCCTTCGCCAGATGGCTCCCGCTCCTCTACTGCTTCCCTGACGTTCTTATAGACTTCGACGATGGGCTTGGAGGAGGCCAGAGGGAAAGCCCGGGAATGCGCTCCTTTAGCGGCACGCTGGGCTCTTTCACGTTGACGTTCCTTTTCGAACTCTCGGCTCAGTTGCTCAAAATGCCTCGCTAGGTTTGAGACCCGCGAGTTTCTCCGATTTGGAATTGAGCGTGGAATGAACGATGGCCCGGGTGTCATCCTCCCGTTCCGCATGGCGTTGAAGCCAAACAATTTCTTGTCTCCGGGCTTGAACTTGGAATCTAAGGGAGGACTGGGCGTACCATCCAGCGGGCTCAACTTTCCCAGCCCAAGCTTCATGCCCCTGATAGGAACACCGTCGTACGCTAGCTCTTTTTGCGGCTGAACTGGTTGTGTTTGAGAGCGGAACAAAGGCGGAGATGCTGACTTCCCACTACGCCGAAGGAGACCTTCGGCCGGTCGTGGAATTGCCGACGGCAAACGGCTCGGAGGAGTGACTTTGGATACGTCTTCGCTCTTCTTCCTTGTGTGAGTGTTTGATTCATCGGGAGGTGGAGTCTCCATCGGTTTCGCATCTGGCGCTGTGGGGATGACCATAGGAGGATGGGTTTCCACCGTCTCCAAAGAGCTTGCCACAGAAGGCATCAAAGCAGACGGTTCAGGCTGAGCCAATGGCGTTGCGAGATCGAGATGTTGGACCTCCTTTTCTGCCGCGAGCTCGGCTTGGGGAGGAGAGAAACGTGTGCTTACGGGGCTAGTTGAGATAGCCGAGGAGTCAATGTCCTCTCTGCTTAAGTCACTTCCCTGGCTGTGAGCAACATCCTTTCTGTTCGAGTGCTCCTCGACAACCGAAACGAGAACGTCCTGAGCCTTCTCGGGGGAAAGGGTCATGCGACGTGCTTGACGGATCTTTTCTGATTCGGGACTCTGTCCGCATTCGGTTTCGGTTGGGGTTGTTGGAGGCTCTTCGTTGGAGGAGATGGAAGTAGCATCCCTATCCAAGAATATTTTCTTGAGTTGCAAAGTTGCTAGACGTCGGATATCTTTCTCCGAAGGGAAGAAATTCTTCTCGAATTCGGCGAAAGCAGTGTCCCATTCAACAACCTTTTCCTGGACCGCTCGAAGGACTTCATTCAGAGGTATGACCTCCCAGTACTGGGAATTGGTGTACTTCTCTTGAAGCTGTTTGACAATCATGGCGCTATCCTCATTTGCCTTTCGATTCAGGTTCTCAATCTCCTTCTTGCAGTCTTCCGCCAATTTTGGAATCACGCTTTCAACGTTGATGCCCTTCAACCTGGCCTTTACCGAGGTCATAAATCTACTGATGCGTTGCTCCATTCTTTGATAGATCTCGTTCCTGAGTTTGAGGTCGTTGTCCACTTTCCAGGTAACCCGAGTCCGAGGAACAATGATCTCAAGCAAATTAATGGTATCGTAGTGAATGCGGATGGCAACATCCTTGAAACCGAAGAAACGGAGATGATCCCGCTGCAAGTCATGAGGGCAAACGCCCGCTCGGGCATGCAAATTCTTGTTCCAGAATGAAAGCTCTAGATATTTCCCGAAGGAATACTTCCAGGTGCTTTCGGACATGGGAAAGACCTGGGTCTCATTGCCGCAGATCTTGCAGCAGCTCCACATCAAAATGGTGTCCTGAAGGCCGCGGAGCTTCGAGGGATATGGCTGGGTGAATATGCTTATCTGGGCCTCGCCGTGAACGTACTGACGGTGGTGCTCGAACATCCTCTTCTCGCAGCCGTTCGCAGTACAAACTGCGTTGGCATGTAGACAGATATCCTCTACATACTGCCCCAGCGTACAATCCGGTTCGAAAATTGCGTCACCGCCATGTTCATTGTAGTATTCCAAGGCGAGAAGATCTGGACCAGAGCACGGAATCGATGTCGTTGTGCAGACAAGGCTGAACAGAACGACGATGTTCTGGTGCGCATAAGGATCGAAAAGACCGACGCTGCCAGCAACATAAGCCTCCCACTGTCGTTTCTGTGTTTGATAATGATGAAGCGCTCGGTCATATTCAGCATCATGAGCTGCGCGCAAAACCTCCTTGACCTTTAGCGGAGCTCCTTGCGGTGCCTCATGAACCATTTCGGGAGTAATGAGGATAAACTTTTGCGCCTTGGCCTTTTCATCTGCGGACAGTCCGGAGTCGGGATCTTGGTCGCGGAGACGCTTCAGGTAGGCCAGTCTGCGCTCCATCTCCCGAGCCCTCGCGAGCAAATAAGGAGGCTCAAATTTGACAAATGGCGAGGCAGACAAGATCTTTGTTTCATGGTCGTGGATGATCTCTTCGTAGTACGTCGGCATGGGAACATCATCTGGTACTTCGCTGGCCTCGCTAGGAGCCACCAATGCTTCTTGCGACGAATTGCTGGATTTCTTCTCGCCAGAGTCTCGGTCAAGTTCGCTTTTCTTGTCGGGCTCGGTATCTGGCAACGACGGCATCTGCGCGAATTCGTCTCGCATCAGACATGTTTCTAGCTTGAGGTTGTAAACAACATATGCCATGAATTCAGTGATCCGTTTGACCTTGGCAAGGACATTTCCGTCTCCTCCCCGCAGGACAATCGTACAGCCGAGTTCTTTTCGGCAGCCTGACAGGTACATGTATGTCTTCTTCCGGCCATTGTACACATAAGTCTTGACGTCGAAGCTGCCACAGTCACTCGTCACAGGTGTGGTCACAAGCTTATCCATCGAAGTTATGATTCGCGTTTGAGTACAGCGAGAAACAGCTTCGAGGACCGACGATTTAACATTGTACGCGGTTGCGATATTGGCTTTGTCCAGCAGTTCGAGAGCCAGGCCAGACACGTTCTTCTCAACAAGGAGCAAGTTTGGTCGGAGAGCAGCAATGCGACTAACAAGATTCTCGAGGAACTCCCGTTCTTGACGAATCACGGGCTCTAAGCTCATAAAGTGCTGTTGATGCCGTGCGTACTCAAGTGGAAACGCGATAATCAAGATTTTAGGTTGCGGGATGCTTCGAGGCATGCTCTTGAGTGCGAGGTTCTTGGTGAAGACGAGACCCGAGACATATGAGGTGTCCCCGGGCCTACCACCTGAGATCTTCTTGAGTTTGATGTAGTGACGAATGTCCATATCATCGCCACCCTGCACATCGGGTACAACCTCATCAGCTGCCTTCAAGAGGATCGGTAGGAGTGCAGTTTCCCACTTTGACGCATTCGGCACCGAAGCATCTTCAAGGAGTTGTTGTAGGAGTCTTCGAACGTGGTGCAGACTAGCCTTGTTCAATTCTACTGGCGGCGCACCTGCTCCCCTCATGGAGGAGCTTCTCGTCATTTTGAACCCACTTGGAGCAATCCCTATGGAAAAGACATGAGCGACATTTGTCGGTTCATGTGGATTGAAGACACTGTCTTTGGATGCTCTCGGGGAGTGACGCTGATGGACACTACTCGCAACGCTCAAATTGCGACGCCGAGAAGCCCGGGGCAAGTTTACGGCTCTCGAGCTACTGAGACTTCCTTCATCACCGTCACGGTAAGAAAAATTCAGATTCGTGGTGCTTCGGTCTCCGAAAGCAGACCGGCCCTTTTTCATCGCGGCGAGTAGCCCGCCAAAGGTGGTTCTCTCGCTTTCACCGCCGCTTTTAGACAAGGATCCTTCGGAGACTGCAGACAATAAGTTGGGCTGTTCATCAGCGCTGGAGGCGTCATCAGAAAGATACTGCGCCAAGTCTGGATCAATGATGTTATCTTTATGGAACGCGGGAAGACGCTGTTCGCGGGTAGAGTCATCTGCATGGCGTCGTTGGAATGGGGCTCTATCATCATGAAACGGTTTAAAGTTGCGAATATATTGCTGACGCGAGTGATGGCGCTTGTGGCCCATAGAATGAGGTCTTCCGCTCAAGGTAGACTTCAAGGATCTCGAGGAGGTAGGCCTAGTCAGTGGCCTGTCAGGACTAATCTCGAGAACGGCGGAGCGGCGGTTGTGCCCTTCGCCTGCACGTCTCGTTGCTGGAATGGCCATAGTGGGAGTCTTCATGACATGTTCGATGGATTGAGAGACTATAGAGGACGTGTCGTCATCATCCGGCGGAATGCGTGAGTATATACTTGCACCAAGCTCAGAAACCCGAGGATTTATCACAATAGGGCTTTGTTCACTATCTGAAAACTCCGAGGAATCATCGTCATGACCATTGATCATAGCCTCACAGGGTTTGCAGACACGAATGGTACCGGGTTGACCGAACCTGTCACCCGGAATGAGAAGTGTACATTTCGAATCAAAGATCTGGCCACAGGTCCGACAATGATGTTTGCGTCGGAAAGTGGAAAATGTTTCTCCACAATGGAAACAATCCTTTGCATTCTCATCTCGCATCCAAAACTCTTTGCTGAGTAGTTTGCTCCTTAGCTGAGACATGACGCCGTCGCCTCCACCGTGAGATCGCCGGCTTCGCCCATCTTGGCTAGAAACTCTTTCAACGGCCGTATTCAACGGCGGTAGTATGGGCGTCCCAGAGGTAGACTCTCCTGTTGAAGCCTGGGATGCCACATAGCCGGGTAAGCGACTGGCGCTCGATATAGAGAGCCTGTCGCCGGGTTTCTGTTTGACAGTAGCCTTCGCTGGTTCTTTTGACTGGGAGCTACCATCAGTCAGAGGCACTGAGACGCTAATGCCCGATGGCAATTTTCCTTCGGCTAGAGATCCTTCGCCGTGGTTGGAGACTTGGCTGACGCTGTTTGTCCTCGATCCAGAGGCCACAGTTGATCTTTCGGGCTTGAAAGAAGCGGCTGAGTTTGACCTCAATCGTTCATGGGGCAACGATATCCCATCTGGACCAAGGTCAACCGACCTCTTAGCCTTACGCAATGGGCCAGGTAAATTGGCTTCTATGTGTCCCTCCGACCTTCTGAAATAATCAGGGGGTTGACTGCCCGTTGTGGAAGATCTGCTAATTTCCGGGCCATCGTAGGCACTAGAATGCGACTTGATCTGCATAAGCGGGGAGTTCGGCAGACGTTGGCTCCAGCCTGACGAGCTTAGAGATGCAGTGTGAGGGCCTTCTTCCTTGTCCGTACCAGCGGAGTCAACTGTCTGCAAACTGTTGGTAGAGAAGTTGGCTGATGCATTACTTGAATGAGGAGGTGGTTCTTTGACAGCGTTGACATGAATTTCCGTGACTGTAGGGTCGACGGCCAATGCACTGCCTGTTGTCTTTGGCAAGGGCGGAACGGGAGATTTCAAAGCCGGTTGTGGCAAGATGGAAGCTTTTGAGGATATACTCGTTGTCTTGGAAGAAACCTTGGAGCTCTTCGCCAGTCCTGAAGGGGGCGGGCCATTTTGGGCGGAGAGGTTTCCAGGCACCGGCGAGTGTAACCTTGACCCTTGAGTTGAACCCGGATGGTACTGCTGCGACTCCGCGACCGAGTCCGGGGCCGATCTGGGGAACGAACGTTCTGACGGAAGCGGGCTTTTGAGGCCAGAGTCTTCGGCCGAGGTGTTGTTCGATGTTTTGCCCACGCCACCAACAATCCCACCCACTGATGTTCGGAACCTAGTATACAGTCCACTCAAACCTCCTTGCAGCTCGCCTGACAAGGTCTTCTCGTCGACGACCGAAGTCGGAGCTGGTGGACTAGTGAAGTCGTTGAAGACGGTGAGGGTATCGGACTGGTAGGCGGCGCTATGAATTTGATCGAGGGTCGCATTTAGGCTTTCGCGTTCAGCCTGTGTCGAGATAGATGCTCGAGAGCCTCGGCGACCCAGAGGAAGAAAGACCGACGATGCGGATGGACTCGACGTCCCCTGGGATCGTTGGGACGCCATCCAAGCTCCGTCACGTCTACACACACGGGGGCGGCACAGAGAAAAGTATCTCCCGCCGGGGGGGGGAGCTTATCGGATCGACCTCACAAGTTTATGAGGAGTAAGGGGTGGCAAACATTCGAAGTATCTTGCTGGGGCGGAGCTGGGTTGCTCGGTGATCGGAGTCTGTGCGGTGAGGATCCATGCATGAAGAGGTCGACTCCACATCATCTGGAGATGTTTATATAACGAGTGGGTTTTCTCGGGAAGAGGGTCGGACAGTCAGATAGTCAGACAGTCAGACAATTCAGTTTCGCGTTCGGTCGAGGGACAAAAGGCAGACAAAAGGCAAAGTTTTGACTTTTTGCTATGACAACGAGGGGGAAAGGTGGAGAAGGCGACTCGGGAGGAAGTTGGAAGATAATTCGGTGATTCATTGAGGAGGGACAAGCAGAAGCCGCAAGGATTGGGACGAAGCCCATGACATGTGCCGCTGCCCAATGACGTGGTTTGTGGCACCGGCACCGGGAGGGGCTGTGGCTGGTGAGGGTACCGTACTCATTACGGAGTAACTGATAAGTATGCGCCACATGGAAGGCGGTCAGACGCGTCAAATCGGCAAAGCTCGCGTTACACGGCGATCAAGGTGAAAGGGAAAAAAAAGCATGGTTTCTGGGAGAGGGGGTGTTGTCGTACTGCTCTCGACTTTTCATTTTCATATGAGCTTAATGGCTGCTGCTGTGGACCTTAGTGATTCGGACGGATCGGTGACTGTCACGCTGCTTGCATAATTAAAGCATTCCCGTATGCAGACACCTAATGCCAGTTCTTTTGTTTGATTTGTATCCCCGCCCAGACTACTATGCGCTGCTGTAGCAGCACAATAGACGAGTATCCTTCTCCATGATGGATACCCCGACGAAATGGATAACTTCGATGATTGATCGCCTCTTGAGCTCCTATCTGAATAAATCGTCGATCAAAATCCCTTTTGAGAACGATCAGAGCAACCTCCGCTTCCGCACCGATGTCGTTAAGAGCGTTCTGGTGAACAGTGTGAGCCCACCTTCCCCTTCCTAAATTCCGCAGCACTAACAAGAAACTCTTCCGGTAGTGTACGGAAGACCGCCACTTTAACAAACTCAATGTAACCGACTCGGATGCCCAAATCGAAGCGATCTTTTCCAGAGAGGCGCTGGAGGACTATCAGAAGAGATACCCACAGCATCCGTTCAGCAAAGAGGAGGTACGGGGATACCGTGTTCAGCTGGAGGACTTTGAGCTGGTCTTAGAGTATACCACGGCAACCCCGAAGGTCCATCTCTATGTCCAACGTTTCAAGGTAGAATGGGGCTCGGCCAGGGTCAAGACACCCCCAAAGGGGAAGACCCTTCGGAAACATCCGGTTTATAAGTTGATGCAAGATGCGTCCAGAGACGCCAAGCAATCTCTGCAGCATATAATGGCGCCTGCACCTCGACGTAATGATTCTTTCTCTTCGCAGACCCATCAAACGTTCCAGATGCCTGCCTCGCAGAATGGCTTCATGTCCCAGGTTTATCCAGCTCCTCAGGCTCAGGCTATGCAGCATCCGCCTCGCCCGGACAGAGATGCCAGGGTCTCTACTCTACTTGCAATGCTAGATCAGCGTGCTGGGACTAATATTCCATCGGATCAACTGGGACGCGTACCTTCCCTCCCTCCGATTCCGAATCACCAGCATGGAATTGCGGTACCTGCAGCAATGGCAAACATACCATCCGCCAGGTACTATACTGCAGAGCCTGCCAGGGTCAATATAGACATCGCGCCCTTGCCCTCTACCGTGCCGAGTGCAGCCGCGCAACCCGTCCCGCGCCCATCGAGCAATCAGTTCCTTCGGTTGGCTTCGCAGCCTCCTCTCGCCAAGGACAGCGTATCTCTGTCCAGAGTATCAAGGAACTCTGCGCCACCAAATAGTGAATTTGAAGCGGAGCGACTGCCACAGCTAGCAGGTTTGTCTCAAAAAGGCACAGAGAAACAAACTAGTCCCCCACTGCAGATGATCCAACAATCTCACAGGGCTGTAGCCAAGGAGAAGCAGCCGCTGGAGAAACTGGGACTTTGCCTTGAAGACCCCTGGAAGGACTTGACGCGGATTGAGGAACGGGATATTCGTATACCCAAGGACCAACAGAATTTACTAGGGTTATATAAGCGCCGCTGGATACCACCTCTACCCGGGGAAAGCAAACCACAAGGCCACGTACCACCTCGTCTACTTGCTCAGTGGAACACTATTGTGACGCGAAGAAGCCGGGCCGCTAGCGAAAGGTCACTGGAAAAAGCAACACCGGAAGCGCTTCCATTAGAACGGCCTTCACTTGGTCCTCCCAGCCCTACCCCTCGAGCCGATTCAGACTCAGAAGGCGAACCTTTGACGTCGCAGTGGTCAGAAAGCTCCCCTGAACAGACTATGCGTCGACGTCCGGCTCTGCCTGAAGACAGTAGCCCTATAAGAGGGAGCCCGCGCAGGCTAGGGCGCAATGTACCGGTGGCAGATAGACCCAAAGTGCAAGCTGATCGTCTGACCGAGGAGTCTATTCCAGAATCCGATCAGCGTGCTCTAAGCACGATATCTGAGAAACCGGGGGGCATTGCTGGCAGGGCCAAAACAGATATACATCCTGCTAGGCGAAGCATCCCAGTCCGAGCCCAAAGTCTACGAGATGACTCGGATGGCGACAGCGATGACTCCATGATGGATACCTCTGTGCCCTGTCCACTAGGGGTTGAATTATTTCAGTCGCAGTTTTTCACTCAGTCGGAGCGGGAGATAACCAGCTCAGGTCCGTCTCTTCCTGCACCCGCTACACAGGATCAGGTGCAGGTCGTTGATACTCCCGAGACAAACCTTGGACGGTTCCGCCATTCTCAGCCCGAACTGAGTAGCAAAGCCCCGGGAATGCAGCCCTTTAGTACCCAGTCACCCAGTGTAGACAAATCTTCGTCTCAGTCACGAATTCTGAATTCAGTTGGGAGTAGCACCGACAAAGGGTCTTCCTCTCAGGTCCTTTCAAATGATCAATCGCGGGGCACTAACGCGGAAATCCGGGTAGACATTGCAGGGACACAGATGAGCAATCAAGACCTGTCAACGCAGGACCCAACACCCGGTTCTACCGCGGATATGGTTCTAGATTCAAGTGCCCCAAGACTGCGTGAAGCGAGTGTGATCATGGAAGTCGCAATGCCCTCATCTCTACCGCTCGAGACCAGTGGTCAAAAAGGAGCCAGCTCCAAATTCCTGGCACAGAGATCGTCAAACAGGCATTCCGTGGGAGTGGTCTCGAAACGGCCTGCGTCTGCTCTCGAAGACGAGGCAAGTGGCCCATCCAAACGACCTCGAACGCAGCCGCCTGAGACAGCTCATGAACCAGCTTCCAGCGCATTGCATCCACAGAGTGCCCGCAATCCCGCTGATAGCTGGGAAGCTCAGCAGACTTATGGCAAGTTCTGTCGTAACTATCCAAACTATACTGGCGACTTTCATCACTTCACCAAGCTTTGCTCTAAGCTTCAGGCTGTGCGAGCTAAGGGCCACCTGCAACGGTCGTTTCTATGGGATGACTTCATTATCAAGCATCTCGAAGAGTTTCCTGGCTATATACAGCAAAACCAGATGTCAGAATCCAAGTCCATGGATTACGAGGACTATTTTGCATCTACGTTTTCCCGACCTGTTTACAAGAAGCGAAGCCTGACAGCGCAGGGTATTGCAATTGCAGCAGCACAGTATGACCCAGCCAGGAAGGAGCCTGCTCCTGCACATGCTTCGCCAAGCAGGCCAGACACTTCGTTCACCGGCAGCCTTGTGGACCGCTTCACTAATCTGCATGCTCACTCTTTCGAGCTAGGAAGTCAGGCCACCTTATCCGACACTGACATGGATATATCGTCTGTAATGTCGTCGCCCACTCCACATCGCCAGCCCCAGTCCGTCGTCCAGGATGGGGCTTGGAATACGACACGCCATACAGAGCAAAAGCTCCCCGAGGAAGATGCGTCTTCTGACCTTGCGTCAGCAGAGCGGCTCATAATACCTACAAGCTCGGCTAGCGCTTATGAGTCTGCCCTGGAATATGCCCCCATACACGAAGATATTACTGTCTTCGAGAAGGGGGAGTCCTTGGAGTCTAGTGGCCTAGAAAGTGGGGAGATACCTGAGGCAGCGACACCAACTCCAGGCAACCAAGTTTCAGCGTTTGAGACTGCGCAGCACGAACAGCACACTGGGGAGCATTACATGGATGATCGAGATCCCGCTCCAACATCAGCGGACCCAACTACCGTGGTTGAGTCCGAGCAGCACGCTTCGCAAGTCGAGGAAAGTTCGATGGCTGATCGCGACGCCACTCCAACACCCGCGGAACCGATGACAGTGGCTGAATCCGAGCAGCCCGCTTCGCAAGCCGAGGACAATTTGATGGCCGATCGGGACGCCACTCCAACACCCGCGGAACCGATGACAGTGGCTGAATTCGAGCAGCCCGCTTCGCAAGCCGAGGACAATTTGATGGCGGATCGGGACGCCACTCCAACACCAGCGGAGCCAGTCCCTGTGGTTGAGTCCGAGCAGCATGCTTCGCAAGTCGAGGACAGATCGATGGCCGATCGCGACGTCACGCCAATACTAGCTGAGCAAATCCTCGCTGTTCAGTCTCAACAGCATGCTTTGCAAGCCGAGGACAGCTTGATGGCCGATCGCGATGCCACTCCAGCACCAGCGGAGTCAGTCCCTGTGGTTGAGTCCGAGCAGCATGCTTCGCAAGTCGAGGACAGCTTGATGGCCGATCACGATGTCACTCCAACACCAGCGGAGCTAATCCTCGCTGTTCAGTCTCAGCATGAATCGCAAACTAAGAGTCAGACTGTAGCTGACCAAGCTGCTGAGACGACAGTGTCCGAGCATGTGGTGATCAGCCAAGTAGACGAGCTTGAAGGCAACCAAGATTTTTCAATGGGCGAGCCGGAAAGCCCGGATAGATCGATCATGGAAGATGCTAACAATATGGTTGGCCAAGAGTCGGAACCGGTGGCCCCAGAAGAAAACCTGGAAGTGATCAGTGCAATGAACGCAGCACCTTCAGTGCTTGAGGCGCATGCCAAGGTACCTGCTGAAAACACCTACGCCGCCGTCAATCAAGGGGCAGAAGAAACGGACACAGGAGAACACCCGTCATCAGTGATTACAGCTAGGGAAGTTACTCTGGAAGAACAGAACGAGTTGATTGTGGAAGACATACATGACACAGTCGGCCAGGAAGCCGAGGATATTGACTCAGCGGAGCACCTTCAACCCGTCGCTGCGGTGGACCAAGCAGGACCTATGGCCGCGGGGGAACAAAGTCAAACTCAATCCCACGGCACACCTGACCAAGAAAGCCAAGATGTCGATATGACAGTAGAAAGTCAACAGTCGTCGATTTTAAACACGCTAGATCGTGATGTCCATGGAACTGCGCCATTGGACTTAGCAGAACAGTCACAGGCCATTCTTGCAGAGGACCAGGCTAGGTCTCCCGAACCAGAAGAGCATAATGAGTCGACGGGGCAGCACTTGCCATATAATGCAGCAGGGGAGCTAAATAACTCCGAGTCGGAAGAACAAGATGCGCCGATTAATCAAGACACTTCCACGGTCGATCACAGAAGTCGGGCCTCCGAAGAACGGGGAGAACACGACCAATCGGTCATCCAAGACATCCAAGACTCATTTGGTCAAGAAAATGGAGCCATGGACTCAGCAGGAACCCTGCATTCTATTGTTGCAGAGGATGGGGTAGTGCCCGCCCAGCCGGAAGTGCAAGAGGCGCCCTTTGCTGGAGGCACCAATGATGTGCCTGCCCAAGAGGTGGATGCAATAAATTTGGCTGAGCTAGACACTGTTGTTGCAGGAGATAAAACAGTATCTGCCAAGCAACCTCTGTTAGAACAATCGGAGCCCTCGGACGCGGAGACTGAGAGCGCGGACGAAGATCTGCATTCAGCTCTTGCAGTGGATGAAGCTGTATCTGCCAGGCAACCTCTGGTAGAACAACCGGAGCCCTCGGACGCTGAAACTGAGAGCGCGGACGAGGCGCCGCGCTACCCCATGGTTGCGGTCGAAGTGAGATCCGTTGGAAATGGTTCAGTTAAGTCAGAAGAGCTCTTCGATGCTGATGTGGAGAGCGATGTTGAGCAGGTGCACTCTGTTCTTGTAGAAGATGAAGCCAGCGCTGCCGACCTAGCTTTGCCAGATCCAGCAGAGCACTCAGACATTGATATGGAGAGCGATACCGAGATTCTGCCCTTTGTCCTGGCGAAGCACGCAGCCAGCTCGGCCGAACACGCTCTAGTAGAACCGGCCGAGCACTCAGATATTGTTATGGAGAGCGAAGTAGAGCTGCTGCTCTTCGACGATACAGACGACAAAGCTAGCTCAACCGAGCAGGCACCAGTATCTCCAGAAATACACTCCGAGATCGAGACTGCGGGCCCAGCCGATCCCAACGCGACGACCGAGTCCGAGTCCGAGGAGGACGAAGAAAACGATGATTCCATTGGGGAACACCACGAGACCGCCAGCATCGAACTAGGCGACGAACCGCCGTCCCCGCCGCCTACTACTCGACCGCCAGCGCAGCCCGAGACCGTATCCGAGGCGGAGAGTGACACTGATGATGATGATGAGATTAACGAGAATTGGTTCCTGTCCCTCCGCCATCTTCGTCCGACAGCACCGGTCTGGTCGGACGACCCCAACACCCCTTTCAAGCAGTGGGTTCGAGCCGACCAGGCGATTCTGAGCGAGCGTGACCGCCGCGGCGGGGCCTACCTTCCTGTCGATGCGAAAGGGGTGATTCAACGACCGGGCTATCGATAACTTTTCATTTCCGGGGACTTATCTTCTACTTTTCTTTTCGGGGTCTATCTCTTACTCATCTTTTCCTTTCGGTGTACATCATTACGTGGGACTTATTTGTTATTCTGCTGATAAAAAGCGGGCGACATGAACTAGATGATTATCCTCCGATTCGATGAGAGAGTTGAGAGCGGTTCAAGTTCGGATAAGGATCCAGGTTGATGACTACTACATATTGTATTCTATCGAAATGCTGCTGGTGCGCATCGCATAATGATACCCAAATTGTACTTGGGCCGTGGATACTACTACCTAGTACTCCATAAGCAAGGCCATGATCGATCATGGTCTGGCCGCTTGCCGGATTCCAATTCCGGATTTTGATGCGGTGCGGAAGGTCCGTGCGCAAGGCATCCATAATGATGTAAGCGGGAAGTCCCACTCTGCGCCGGAACAGCTGTAAATCCCCTTCCGTAAGTTCCGTTGCCAGCTCCCCCGGGCGCCTTCTCCATCTTTCCTTTTCTCCCCATCTCACCTTCATCCTCTCACTTGGCAACATCCACCCCACATAAAGGAAGTATCTGCTGCTTGCTGTTCTCGCCGCCAGGCCTGCCATTCCTGTGGTTTCATAGGACTCTCTGATTTCATTTATTGACTTCAGATTGGGCACGCTCTCGTGACCAGGCCGCAAGACGCTTTTACTCCCTTTATGCCTCTTATTCTCGTTGTTGATTTTATGCACGTATTATGAGTCAGGGCTGCTCACTTGCTTTTCAAAGCCTGGGTGGGAAAGGGTAAACTCGATTCTTCGAGGGTTTTCGTCTCCAATCTGATTTATCTTGCAACGACAGCACCATGACCGATTCAGCATCGACAAATCCGCCGTGGGCCACACGCGTGAAGGCCGTTCTGGTCTCTTCATCCACTCGCGAGAATCCCTCTGTTGCTGGTTTTCGTCTTGCCTATGATAAAATCACTAACCAAGGATGCATTTCTCTCAGTATCAGGGCAAATCTAACGAATCGTCCGAGCGGTGAAGAAGATACGCTGATATTGAGAATCCCTCCCGAGTCAGTCAAGACATGTAACCTAATCTCAGCAAGCGACGAAACACTTTGTTCCGACTATTTTGCTTCGAAGCTTCCGACAAGAGTGAAAAACATTCGAGACGTCTCAACACTGACACTGGAACTTAATCGGGCGCCCGCGGAGGGGACGGTTCTTTGCTCATCTGAGATGTCGTCTCTACCCCCTGCGACTCATGGGGACTGGAATTTCGCTTCCTTTGCAAGGATTTGTGAATTCGCTTCTCTACGTATCCACTTTGCCGCGCGACAATTCGTGGGTGGTGAACTCGGGATCTTGAAGACTTTCGTCCGTGGCCTTGAGACAAGAAGCCTTAAAGCAGTATCTTTTG
Source organism: Aspergillus aculeatinus CBS 121060 (assembly GCF_003184765.1). Lineage (NCBI taxonomy): Eukaryota > Fungi > Ascomycota > Eurotiomycetes > Eurotiales > Aspergillaceae > Aspergillus > Aspergillus aculeatinus. Next base: position 29,287 of record NW_020291552.1, on the reverse strand, counting down.
ATGACTCTCGCCAAGGTCTGGTCGAGAGAGTCTGGAAGGACCTGGATGTGTCGCTTGAGCGACCGCCAGATTATGAGGAGCCTGCGCCCGAGCAGGTCAAGCAAGTGGATCCACCCCCATATAATGAGGAACCCAAGTCAGCGCATGTAGGCGGGAAACGGGCCCGAGGTATTCTATCATCTAGTAGTCCTTTGTACTTTAAACCTTGTACAACAGCGTTGTTGATCATACGTATATAGACCACTCTTTAATACCGTCATCCGAGGATGACAGACGAAAGAGACCACTCTTTACCTCCCCGGAACCGCCCTGCTGTCCCACCGAAGTCAATACGCCCAGTACTCTCCCTCCTTCACCGGCCTCAATCCGGCCCACCGACTTTACACGTCGTTCCTCTCCAAGCCGTACAGAGCGTGACACACTTGCACGTCTTGAACATATGCTCAGTGGTGCTTCCACTGACCTGATCCGCAAACTATTGGTTCGATTAGCAAGTCGATGCCTACAGGATACACCTGGAGATCCCGAGAATCATCTGCTGTCTGACTCCGAGAAATTTCCTTCTGCCCGGGTGGAAGCCATGGAACACCGCCTCGAACGCATCGTCGAGGAGAAGATCAAGCGTTTCATCGAACCACACATCCTCGACGCGATCATCGATAGCGCTGTAAGCGAGTGCCGGGACCAGTTCCTGGATGAATGCCACCTTCACGAGACCGAGTTTCGCGACCAGGTGGAGGACGGAAACACCGAGGTCCGCATTACCGCCAACGACTGCATGAAGGAAATGGAAGAACAAGCCCAACGGCATCTGGACGAAATCAAAGAGCAAGCGCAGCAGTATTTGCATAAGATCGAGGACCAGGGAATCGAGGCGGAGATATCCGTGGAGAAAAAGGTCGCGAAATTAAAGCATGAGTTGAACATGTCGGCGCCGTCTCTGCCTGATCGCGAGTCAAGGCCTAGCCAGGAACTTGGCCCCAAGGGTAGGCGCAGCTCTATCTAGTGCTTTGGGTAGAATCGCAAAATCCCATCTCTCGTTTCTATTCTGCCAGAGTATCGAAGGGATGTCCGAAGCACTGAGGTTGATGAAGTCAAGGCTAACGTTATGGGGAACTTACTGGCTGCTCCCTGCAGTTCCCGCCAATCATGCTACTCGGTAAGGGATCTTCATTGCCGCACTAAGGGGCCGGCCATGCAGAAGTCTTACTGTCCCTTGCGGTTTAGCGTGTCTGCTTGCCCCCATTCTAGATGCTCTCCTTGTGGAGATTATTTGTACTTCGGCCACAGCCATCCGAGAACATCTTATCGCCGGAAACGTCGACCGCCGATGAAGTTGTCCGCCCTACACCAACTCAATAAGCCTGAGTCCTGAGACATCTCTCGGTTGCATCGAGGCAGAGAACAGAGCAAAGAATACTCTGTAAGCACACTATATCATGCTTCCAGGGAAATCCTCTGTGCTGAGCCTGCTCACAGCTGCCGCACCTTCTATATGCGACATGCACTTTGACCCACAATAGTAGCTGTAGTATCTGAACTTAACATAAGAGAAGAAGAAGGCCCTGCGGGCCTGCGCTCTGAGTTAATTAAATATGTAGTGCTATTGATGCCTGAGGCAACAGTGAACAGTCACATGACAGGCTATCAAGGAAGCCTGTCACCGAGAATTCCAAACCGGAATGCATGGAATATGCCCAGTGAAGGATAGTATGTTCAATACTCGAGAAGACACATTAGTAACAAGACCAGACAACCATACTTCAGGGCATGGGCCACTTCACATATCCCGGCTCTTGCTCCAGACGACCTTCCCGCACCAGGTTGTCAAACGTCCAGTCGCAATGGCAGCCAAGGAGACTAATGTTCTGCAAAGCACGGGCAATGAGTTGTTAGTTACCCTGAATCATGAAAGCACCACACGATTGCCGAAGCCAAAAAAGGCCGAAAATCAGTCGTCGAGGGGAATAAAAACCTACCTCGAGATGGAAATCCGCATGCCCATGTAACGCACCGACTTGTCTCCAAGTATTCACCGTGTCCGCCAACAGAGAGAACTTCCCACTGCTGACCCACGTAGCCGTGGAGCGACCTCGATCGTATCGGAACCAATGGCCGGTGTCGTGGGCAGGCGACGGATGACTCTCCGTGGCCGCCTCGGTGTGGAGATGGGCCATCCCAGGGGGATATAGCTGGGGGATGGCCTGCAGAAACATAGTCTTCAGAGTAGGCATATGCTGGGCCGCTTGGCCGGCTGCTCGATGGAGGTCGTTGAGGAGATCCGCCGGCTTACTCCGAAAGGCGTCGGGGTACCGGTCTTGGGGAGCCGGAGTTCGGGGGTCCTCCCTTGTTCCACACTCGTAGACATCTTCCCGCTGAGACGAACTATACGGTTGACAGCGGGGGTCCTTCTCGAACAGCCACTGTCCTGATGGCGTCACCGCTTGGTAGACGAGTTTCAATGAGGTGAGCCGTGGCCATCGGGGCGGTGCTGAATAAGGGTGGTGCAGCGGCGGCCAGAAGAATTCAGGGCCGATCATAATCTTGTCAAGCTCGACGGTCACCAGCTGCTGCGTCAGATGGTTGAGAGCAAGGCTGAGCGGGTCAGCCCAAGGCTCCGACCGCCTCAAAGGGGGGAAATGTCCATCTGCTGGAGGAAGTCCCGGATATTCTAAACAAAGGTGTTGAATAGTGCTTGGCCAGTTCGATACGGTGAGGGCAAATTCTAACAAACGCGAGTTTTTGATTTCAGCCTAAGTAAATCATCGCGGTCAGAATAAGGTAGTACAGTACCATTCCGGAGTTGATCCCGCAGCTTTGGATCTTTTCGTTCATTGTCTGACAGGCTTGCATGAACTATCTGCGCCCCAGGAAGCCGCGATAACAACTTGGAGACTGTCGCTGGGGCGATCGTACGATGACCACGGCATGTAACTATAAATTGCGTCACGCAGCTGAGCTCGGGCAATATAGCCGGATTTGTTATCAACTCCAGGTAGGATTGATAGAATCTCCAGTCTAACCAGTCCTTCTTAGGGAATTTGCGGCCCCATCGCCGACGAGCCATACGTTTTTTTTCATCAGGCTCGGCACCACAATCGCTAGAAGATCTGGCACGTATATTCAGCGAAAGTCCTGCAACATCCTCTTCAGCCCATGTACTCAGAATATCCCAGAAAGAGACTATGGTCTGGGTGAAGGCCTCATTGTTTTTCTGGCGATCTATTTGGCTTTCCAACTGGGTCCGTGCAGCAATCTCGTAGGCAGGAAGCAGAATGTACAGATCCAGATAACGAATCAAGCAGCGCCGGTGTGAACTAGAAGAGATAATCCGTTTGAAGTCACCCAACCGGTCAGAAGTTAGAAGAAGATGGGAGAAGGTCTGCTTCTCAATCAGCACCTGCCATTTTCTACAGACACTGGCATAAGAAGCTAAAGAGGCTGAGCCTAATTGTGTCAGAATCGAAGAGAGGATTTCGGAGGGCAAAGCACTGATTTCAGTCATGATTGTTTTGAACCTCCAATCTTGTACATTGGCACGTGTTTGTGGTCCATCGGGATGGAGGTTTCTCGGTCACCCGTGACCAATCAGAGCTAACTTATCTGGTAAGCGGTTAAGCCCGCCTGAGGTGCTCTTTGGGACTACCTGATTAGGTACCTAGGTAGCCTATTGAAGGTAATGAATCGGAGTTGGGTTTGCTCGCTGCCAATCGTGGATACAAGGACTTTTATATCCACAAGAGTTTGATAGGCTACTACAAGGGGTAACTACCTGTCAGTGCATGATGGTAATGAACATGGGAGTAGAGGTTAATGCTCGTCGAGCGATGCTTCATGCAGTTTTTCGATTGCATCTCCCAAGTCCACAGCAATTCACCTCCCATCTAGACACCGGTCTGAATCCAAACCTTCCACTCAGTCCGCTGGTTCTCCCGACCCATGCACTGCTCCACTTTCGAGCCACCATCGGTTGCATAGTAGATTGTGCCTGTCTTGGCTCCCCCGACCCAGGTATCGCCGCCAAAGTTCTCGTTGGTCCAGTGGATCTTCTCTTCCTTTTCAAGCGGCGAGTAACAATACGCACACACTTTTTCATCGCGCACCTCTTCCGGACCATACACAATGGCTACAATTTCCACCGTCGACTCGGCGGGATCGGGCATGGGCCACTCACTCGACAGACGCTTTTCTTGATGCATGAGGACTCGATATGTTAGCATCCGCTTTCAAATGGCTCAGCGACTTCAGTACACTATTCAACAGTAATCAGTATATCAATGAAGAATAGAGTAGATGTTGGGATTTGAGCAAATCACATACCTAGCATACGGATCGGGTGAGATCTGACCCAGTGTATCTCAGCCTGGAGTGCTCCCCCGCCTCCTGTAGGATGGCCTCATCTTTTGGCATGCATATATACTGCTCCACCACTTCATCAAGCACATACGACCACAGGGTGTGGAAAATAGGGCTTCCCGTCCGCTCAGCCGTACTCAAGCCACACGCCGGGAGGTTAGTAGTTGGGTGGGTGACCACCAGCGAATCCCTTCTGTTGTATGTTTTTGTCTTTTTTTTTTGGCAAGCACTTCACTTGCTTGTCGAACTTGGTCAGGTAGATTAGTAGAAGATGTAAACTTGCATTGATGCGGGTGTGTCTAGATATTCCATGATCAATTAAGAAGATGGCCGAACCCCCGAGTATTCGAAGGTGTAACAATCTCCCCAGACCCAGCTGGGTGACATACGCACATATAAGAAGACAGCAAGTTTTGTTCAACTTTCGAGCCAGGCAATCCAAGCATAAAGGATAGCATTGGGGCTTGAGGATAGCTAGCAACAAATTATTCATTACATTTGATGGTCATAACAGACAGATTCTTCTTAAGACTAATCAGCCGCATCATCTAGCATGTTCTTCCAATATTGCAATGTTAACCCCTGGTTGTCGACCCGTTCGTCGCTCGGACCAGCAAACGGTAGGAGCATCTTCACCGTGGAAGCGTGGGCTCTATCTCTCGCGCATCGCAGGGCTGTTCTTTTCTTGGCATCGACAATTGAAGCATCAGTTACCTTCAACAGATATGCCATTATCTCGTCAAATCCTCTTTCCGCAACACAATGCAATGCTGTTTGGCCAGAATAATCGAGTGTATTCGGGTCACTTCCATGTTCAAGCAGTAGTAAGACTATATCCTTCTGGTTTTGTTCACTCGCCCAATGGAGGGCTATTCTATCCAAGTCTCGTTCTGGAATATTGACATCTACCCCACTCATGATCAACAATTTGACGGCAGACCATGCACCTGACTGAGCAATATTGGCGAGACGTTCACCCAGATTGCATAGAGAAGGCGTTCCTTCCGGATATGTTTCATTAGCGGCAGTCGCAAGGTCGTTTATCACTTCAGCATTAAAGTGCAACGATGTGGCAATATGAAGAGGTGTTTCACCGTGACAATTTGGCAAGGTGATGTCAGCACCGGCGCTCATAAGAAACCTCATGATATTGGTGCGCTCTTGTTCTGTTCCATGTAGAGTGTATATTACTCCATTGGGGGGAGACTCGGTGACTGAAGACCACATTTTGGAGCCGCCTCGCGATACAGCAGCTTTATGAAGAGCGGTATCGCCCACATTGTCTTTCAAGTTGACAAGCGCCCCAGCAGAGACAAGAGCCTTGACATTCTTTTCTCGAATGTGCAGAGCAGCAATGTGAAGGGCTGTCTGCCCATCGCAATCTGTCAAATTGACTTCTGACCCGGCACTAATGAGACACTCGATCAGAAGCGGTCCTTCTTCTCCCATCTTTGCAGCCTCATGCAGAGCTGTCGCGCCTTTCTCATCTTTCAAATTCATAAGCGCACTAGCGGAAACAAGAACCTCAACATTCTCTCCTTGACCTACAGACACAGCAATGTGAAGCGCTGTTTGCCCAATGTCATTTGCCAAATTGACGTCCGATTCGACACTAAGGAGATATTCGATCACCTCCGGCCCATCTTCTTTCAGTTGTGCAGCAATATGAAGAGCTGTATCCCCCTTCTTGTCTTTCAGGTGGACTTCCGCCCCTGAAGCCACAAGGTCCTTCACCATTTGCAATCTGCTTTTGGCATCAGCATTGTATTGCAGTTCTGATCTTCCGAACCACCATGGCTTATTTATAATTGATAGGATAAGTAATGGAGCTCTCTGTTGAACGCCAATTCTAGTGAAATAGGCGTCGGCTTTGGAATCGTTCAGTGTGTCGTTGATGACTCTAGAGCCCGGGTAGAACGCCTTGTCGACAGACTACAGAAACCCCAACATCTTATCGGCGCAAAGTGCGTGTCGCAAAGCTATTCCAAGGGCAAATCGGGCTTCCAATTCATCGACTTGGTGCATTTTACGAAGCAATGTGAGAGAAACCTGGAACTTCTTTGCTTCGGAAAGTCCATCATCATGAAAGGCCACCCTGAACAAAGCCTCGCCCCAGGCTTTTTTGAAAGCGGGGATCTCAATAAGGATTTCAAGCCATCGATAGCTGGTTACATCGTCCAATGCTGGGAACGAATCAAATTCTTTGGAAGACGTCGCGCGGTTTCTCATCATTGTCAAGTAAAGATACAAGGCAGAGTGTTTGTGCTTCAGCGTCCACGCCAGCTCTGGCTGGTCAGGTTCAATAAAAACAGATAAGTCCTCGACGAATGTCTCGGTTGCTGGAAACCCATAGCTGCCTCTTGAGCTACTCTGGACTTCCAGGTCCCAAGGTCGACTTAAAGGTAGGGACTCATCTTCAATGCACTTGCAGAAGAGAGCCCACATCCCCTGGTCATCTGGTCTAAAGTCCTTCAAATGGAGGAACCAATGGTCTCTGACATAAACAAGAAAGGCACCAATCTGCATCGCGTCTGTTGGACAAGATCCATGGTACTTAGGGTCTCCAAGAGACTCCAGAGTTCTCTCGATATCACGCACGTTGATGTGTGGTGATCGCCTCTTCCAAGACGACTGCAGCTTCCATAACATTCTATTCTTGCGGGAGATGTCAGGATAGACTGAAGATGCGCCAAGGAAGAGAGGATCAATCACGAGCCCTTTCTCAGCCTTCACTAACTGATGACTGAAATTGGTGAAATTCAGATACGTCATGCACAAAAAGCCAAAGTGCTCATTGACTTTTTTGGCGTCAAAATTTGCGGGGTCCTTGTTCTTAGTGGGGAAGAGATGTTCCTTGACACTATGATGAGTGTAATGAACTGTATGCTCTTCGTCATCAATGAATGTCAAACCGAAACATCCACGGACAATCCGATTCATATCATTGGGTAGCCGCTTTGTGTTCAGAGACCTTTCGCCGAGGGAGATGCTTAAAGCTTCCCGGTATTCCTCAATGGTCAGTGGGCGCTTCACAACACCGCAGTATTGAAGCAATTCCATTGCATGGTGGGAACCCTTTCCCTGCTGGATTCGACGAATCTTTGAATCGAAAAGGTCAGCCAAGCCACGCGGAAGGTGGTTCAACGCATCAAGTATGTCTTCATCGCAGTTATTTTCACACAGATCTCTGATACATAGACCTGCCCAAAGAAACCTAAGTGAGATCCGATTAGAGCTTTCAACTTCAACACAATGGCTGGTCCCTGGATATTATACTTACATTCCTTGGGAGCCCTCCAGTAAAGCGTCCGCGATCGTTGTGATAATATCCTCATCTTGAAGGACCAGCTCCCCATCCTCCAAGCAATCATATAGGGTTGCAGCGATGTATCGTTCCATATCGACGTTGAGCTTCCCCTGATCAATCACAACGCGATGCTGTGGCCGGCCCCACTTGAACAAATCCACCTCAAGGCCCGGACGACCCGCACAAATAATCTTCAACGTCCCGACCTTTCCTTGGGAGAGCATCTCCAAAGCCCTTGCCATTTCTCGAATCTGAACCGTCTCACACTCGTCTATTCCATCGAGGACAATATAGTACGTCCGCTCCTTGAGCATTCTCGAGAGGAGGAATTGTACGGTTTCATTCGTGTCCAAACCTTCACAATCGTGCTCAATCGAGAGCAGATCTTCGTGACTGCTGCCCTCAATCAACGAATCAAGCAGCTGGCGACAAATGCTACCGACGATGTTTCGCGCCGAAAGAGATGGCTGATTGTCTGCTTGACAGAAGAAATGCGCAACATAATCATTTTCACGTCGGGCCGAATGTAGAAAAGAGACCACATTAGACATCAGAACTGTCTTCCCCATGCCCATCGTCCCAGAGCACCAAAGGATTGATGACTCTGGACTAGCCTTCCATTCAAGGAATGCGTCGTCATGCAGTAGCCACTCGGCGGTTGATTGGACTCGCTGCTTTAGAACTCGTTTCCAAGGTGGTATGTGGTCGACGGGGGACAGATGCTGTCGGATTTTGATCTTCAAGGACGCCTTTTCTCGCTTTATCTGGTTGATCTGCCACTGCCTCGCCTCTTCTTGGTGGTGTGCTGAATTGCTGAAAAAGTTCAGGGCAGATGACCTGTACGAGGAATTTTCCTTGCTCTCATATTCCAGCAGCATTTTTGCCTCTTGGTTAGCCTTTTTTGAGGCAAGAGAGACCTGCAACATAACCTGCTTCCTGGTTGAAGCTAGTCGCTCCAAGAATGGGCTGAACTCGGACTCGAAAGGACTCCAGATGGAGCAGATGGTCTGCAAGGCTGATCCTCGACGAGACACCTCGATGACCTTGCTACATAGCTCAACTATCACGGCATAGTAGTCACACAATGAACGCTGAAGACCAACATGTCCATGGTAAAGCTGGCCAAATTGTTGGATGGTCGGGCAGGTAATACCGATGTCCTTGATCATGTTGGTAACTTTGTCAAAATAAGAGGCGACGTTGCTGGCCACGGTTATGGCGGTCTTGATTCCACCCCAAATTAAGGCCGCCGTCTCCGGATGGGAGCTGACGAATGTTTCCACAGCCCCCGCAAACTGCTGTGTTGCAGTCAGGAAGGTACATAGTCGAGGGGCGATGCTTCGCCTGGTCTTGCTCGCGTTCTCAGCATCAAGCTGGGCGACAAAAAACAGGACACTCCCCGCATCAGGGACTGTCGTGCTATCTTCGAACTGTTTCCGTTGCTCAGTTGTTAGAACCTGCTTGAAACTGGCTAATGCCTTTGTCAGGGACTCCGTGGGGTCCCCGTCCTGTCGGCTTTTGTTCTCCTTGCGTGGTATTTGAAGGGCCATGTGCGTGGTCAGGAGCAAGCAATAAATGATAATATCTGGCACAGCGACCTCCGATGGGAGTCTCTTTGGTGGTTATTGCTCGAAGCGTGTACTGTCCGACAAAATCGAGAGCGCAAGCACCTGTGGCTTGAGGTGACGAGAAGGCGTCGATGCCAGGCAACCTCATCAGGTCACGCGGTGGCGGTGCATATCTAGCGCCTCACCCCTGCTCTTCGTTGGGCGTTCATCTGAGCTCCTAAAACAGGCCAAAATGCCAATCATGCACCTTTGGGAATTGTGACTGTGACCGAGCGAATAGGATTCCTGAATCAAAGATCTGCTTGGAACCACTCGTCAAAGCCGACACCCAGTTTGATGATATATGATGATGCTCGCTCTCATGCAGCGTTGGCCCGCGTGGGGAACACAACTCGACAATCTATACCATTATTGAAGAAAGTAATCCTCCCAGCCTTGATTTCATCCCTCCTACACGCATGAACGGGCTATGCTTGACCAAAATGTTATCATACTCGTCGGGAGAGGCGTCGAGAAGGGGCAATATGATGCTGACGTGGGCGTCGGTGACAAGCACATCCAGCCGTTCTCCTGTTCGGTTCGCAAGTGTTGACGCAGTGACGAATTGATTCGACAGATATCACTTCCATTTCGACGATTTCGATACCATCGATTCCAGCTGGCGATCTGCCCTTGGCTTGGTTGCACAGCCGACGAAGACGCGGAAGCCCTTCGATTGGAAGACTTTAGCTATGGCTGCTCTGAGGCGTTCATCGCTACATCTGGTGATTATAGCTGTTTTCGACATCCCAGCACTTAGTCGTGATGCGTGGAAATAGTGGTATGCCTCGAGCTGATGGCATTGCTGGACGACAAGGGCAGTAGGAAGTGATGGACGGACACCGACGAAGAAAATCAGCTAGTATGGGGTAGAGTCAAATTGAGAGAGTGAAGCAAGTGGAGGGCTTTTCGGTCGAATGTGACTAACACGGATGGAGACTCACATTAATTAAGTGAAGAGCGCAAGATGCTGGCCCATGGGCTGGTGGATGAACGCCGGGCTAAATCGAATCTGCGCAATTCTGGGTGCCAGGGAGAGGAGGGGGGGTTTATACTCGGTCCGTCGGATTGCGCGCCTTCCTGATTCGGCTCTTTCCGTGCCCCTTCACCAGCATGGTTGTACGATTGGAAGGAACTGACCCGTGAAAGAGAAACCTTCATTGTGATCTTCGTGGCGCGTGCCTAGGGACCGATCCAAACTACATAATAAAGGTATACAAAGTAATCACTGCAGCAAACTGAAAATAAGCTTCTAGCGTTGAAAAAGAACAGACCCAGAAAGTCAGAGATATGCGTCTATCAACTTCCACGAGACACTACTAGACAACTCATGCGATAAGATAAGTTTTAAATTTCCCATCTATAGGTACAAAAACAATGCCGCGGAGCAGCAGGTATCATAAGATAAAAGCAAATGAAGCAATGTACATATCAAAATGAATGTGAGGAGATACGAAGTCTAGAGCGAATCAACTCTCAATTGCAGATGCAGCTTGCATTAACGTCATTAGACCAACATGAGCCCCAATCAACAGTTGAATAAGAGGCTTATTGGTATGTCATCATGATTGTAAGAGGTCATTATCTCCGGGTTCTTTCAACCGAAACGCCGTTTTCCCAAATGTCATTCGATGAATGAAAAGAGCTTTCCGACGCAGCTTAGACGTGACGGAAAGGCTCGTACGCGTTGGTGCGGCCGTTCTGCTGCATGGGAACGTGGCCCGGGGGAGGAGGGGGCGGGTAGGCGGTGTTGGTGTAGGCGGGCTGCTGGGGCTGGCCGTAGGGGCCGAGGGGCTCGTAGGTGTAGGGGGCCTTCTCAGCCGTGACGGCGCGGGCGGTGTTGCGGTGGTTGTAGGGGGAGCGGCCGGAGCAGCAGCAGGTGCTCAGGAGCCAGAACAGGGAGGCACCCAGCGAGAAGGCGACGGCGAGCCAGGTGGCGACATACATGTTCTTGCCCATGTGGCCCTTGACGCCATAGGATTCCAGCTCGGCCTTGAAGACGCCCTTGAGGACGGCGAACAGGGCGGTTGACGTCACGGAGGCGGCTGTCGTAAAGAGGAATGCGACCTGCAGGCGGGTTTGTTAGTGGAGGGTACGGAATGGGAGGAATGCGTCAGAACATACAGCTGAGACGAGAGTGGTCACGCAGCTTCCCCAGCGACTGCAGATGGCGAAGACACCCACGACCAGTTCGACGATGGTGGCGATGAATGCGATGATGTAGGCGATGAACATCCACTTGGAGACGCTCTTGTAGACCTTCAGTTCCTTCTTCACGCTGCTGGAGAGCGCGTTCTCAAGACCGGACTCTTCCAAGTTCCACACCTCCAACGGGTTGAACCAGAATTCAGCTTCGGGCTTCGAGCAGTTGGTCGTCTTGTAGTCGTTGCCGTTGGTGATGTTGCCCGAGCAGTAACCCCACAGACCGACGGTGTAGAAGTCCTGGATGTTGTACTGCTCCTCGATCTCCTCCAATGCGGCCGAAAGGTCGCCATCCGAGACACCGGCGAGATCGCTGATGGCCGAGGTGATTTTCGCGGTCGTCGATGAGGTTCCGTTTGTGATGTTTTGGAGGTTGATCTAGATTGAGGTTAGTCCGGCACATGTAAATGCATGCAGGCGCATGGTATACATACTCTGAAGAAGTAGAGACTATCCAAGGTACTGGAGCTGGATTTGGTACAGCCCAGCCCCACCATGATAATACATATTAAGGAGGCGATGGTGAGGACATATGGGGTGAAGATACAGACAATGCGACCGCCTTTACCCATGGTGCCGATGACTTTTTGAAAGTGTGATGCTGTTTTTGGTATTTGAAAAAACTTGTCCAGGGAAGGTTGAGAGTGGACAAAGTTGGCAGGAAAGTTGAAGAAAGGAAGAGAGTGAGAAAAGGCTGGAGTCAGCGGACAGAGGCTGGGCTTTAAACAAGTAAATAAACGGGTGAGCCGAAGGATCGCCGGGATGATGTAGAGTTGAGAGAGAGAGAGAGAGAGAGGCGCAGTCAGCAGCAAGCAAATAATGCGGATGGTTGGGAGCAAATTTACAGCCAAGTCGATCAGCGGACCAATCACGAGATGTGCCGCACCAACTACGCCACGCTTGTTTCTATTTCGATAATGCAATGTTTAATGTTTCCACCGCAACACGGGACGAGTGGGTCCCTTCACTGCTCTTTTTCTTTGCTTGAGGGCTTTTGACACCGCCAGACCCTCGTGGCGGAGACTCACCAGCCCTACCGCCACGTCAGTTGTGGCTGCGTAAATACGCGTCTTATGGTCTTATGGTCAGTCCATCTTATCAAGATGTACTCCGTAGCAGACCCTGCCATTGTACGAGTACGGATAGCTAGAAACGGACTGCCTGGTTTGGGGGGAGCTCGAACCAACCCCTCCAGCCCCAGCTTTTAGCACAGTCGCAACACGACTGCCAAAGTCAAATATCACAGACGAAGGATCCGAGCCCGCCCCAGAAGGTCAAACTTATCTGATACACAGTGGATCGACTCCAGCGATCATCATGTTGATGAGTTTATTATTCATCGACCTTTCCACTCACATTCCACCAGAAGTTGGACGAGTCAGCCCATTGCCCAAGGCCCAGGAAAAGCAAAACAGGAGTTTTAGGCTTCCCCGTTATCCTCTTGGCAACATTAATCTCAATGGTCACAGATAGACATCAGCATTGTAATCCGGGGAGACGTACGTACCCTCGCTGCAGATTCTGCGTCTAAGCCTCGACACACGCACCTCACGTCTTGGCTTCATCTGCGGCGTTCCATGGAACCCAACAGGAACATTCGCCTGACTAAGCGGGGAGGATATCTCCTGCACAATAAGAGAACTTCAAGGCAGCTCCAAAATTGCGATTTGTTGCAGTAGATACGAAAGCATTCGACTTGGAAACATGGCAACGATGTTATGACAGGAAAGAGTCGTCGAGACCATCAGTGGCTGATCGACAAGCCGGTTACTGCTCCTCCCTCCGGCAAACTTTGGCTGTCACCGGGAAGCTTACGTTGGCTGTCTCAGGCCGATGCCCTGGTTTATTGACTTCTATTCTGGGCACCCCCTCAATTCGATCCGTGGAACTGCACACACATACGCTGTCTTCACGCTCAAAAGTCAAAAGAACCAGCAGAGCTCAACCTTCCCATTGAGCCAGGCTAGAGCATCCATTCAGTAAGGCTGAAAGGGACAGACCATCAGTACGGAGTACAGCTCTCGTCTATGATGTCAATCCCTTACATAACCATTCGCAGGTCAACGCCAAGAACATCCTCGAATATGTACAGCACCTCGTCCTCTACACCACGCAAGCTCACCCCAGATACGGCTCCAGAACGTCCAGCATCCCGCTATAAGCCGGCCCGCTGGGCGGCTCCATGCTGAACATGTAATCCGCCCACCACGGGCCAGCCGCCCACCAAACCGCGCCCTTCCACACGTCCGTGTTGTTGGCCATGTACTCCAGCATCCCCGCGATGGCCGTGCGACAGACATCGTTGGCCCCGCCGGCGTACTCGCCCAGGATGCCCACCTTGCCGTTGTCCTTCAGCCACTGCGTGGCGGCCTGCAGGCGCTCCGCGCCGATCGTCTCCGACACGCAGACGCCGGACGTCCCCGACCCGTCCGAGTCCAGGTACTGGTGCATCTCGTAGACGAGCTTGTCCTGCGGGTCGGTCAGCGCCTTCATGTTGTCGTTGATGTCCGCCCAGGTCCACGCTCCGGACCACGAGTTGCCCTCCGCGAAGATGTACTGAGAGGTGGCGCCGGCGGCCCGGATGCCGTCGATCGCCGCCTGGTTGAGGTCCAGCACCAGGGTTTGGTCCATGGTGTTGTATTCGTTGTCTGTGATGTCAGTACGGACCGCCGGTGGCAGGGGGGTGCTTACTCGTGTCGAAGATGACCAGGTCGTTGTCCTTGAACTGCCCGGCGAGGTTCTGCCAGAAGGTCTGGAAGTCGGCGGTGCTGGAGATGATCTCGTTGTTGCTGGGGCGGTTAGCGACGTTGAATTGCGAGATGAGGAGCTCATCACTCACTATCGTCCATAGTTGTGAGGGTCTACGATGGCATGGACACCCGCAGCCGTGATTGCATTTACCACCTAACCTTATCAGCCTCGATCATCATGGAGTGCTTGCTCGACCCACCGTCGTGAGATTGTTCAGGTAGGCCTCGTCATACGACCCCGTCATCGAGTTCGGGACCAATCTTTCCATCATGAACTGCACGCGGAAGATGTTCATGCCCTTGCTGACGAGAGTCGCGATGGCGGAGGTATCCGGGAAGATGTAGTCGATACCCTGGCCCAGTCAACGAGGTGAGTCTTGTCATGGGAATTCAACGCACCCAAGTTCCCGGAATGGCGGTGCCGAACTCGGCGCCCGACTCATTGGATCCGATCCCTATCGTTATGAGCACTCATCAACTGGGAGTATCTCGGATGGGGACAACATACATTCGAAAACAGAAGCCCGCTTCGTGTGTTCGTGGGTCGGGGCCGCCACTGCACTGCCGGCCGCGGCAGCAGCAACGAGTAGGTTAAGCAGCTTCATGATGCCTGTCGACTGTGCAATCTTGTTGCTTGCGCTCCCAACAACCACAACAGCGTCCGACTTTTATACTTCCATTCCGTGCGGATTCTTCCAAATGTAGAACGGAGCGGTCGACGGACCCTCTACCGTTGCACATCCATCAATACCGCAACCTGACACAACGATCAACGTGTCTGCCTCTATCCAGCTGTGCAGTAGTGCTGGTAGCAACCCGGATCCTCGACGATCATCGGTGCCATTCCCGCCTTGGCATCTGGGCATTTGGCATCAGGGCCGGGCACCCGGGGTGTGAAACAGGCACGGAGATTACCAGGGATCTTTATTCGCGGAGGTCCGTGGCGGTTCAGGCATGGATGTGCAGGTACCTAGTAACATGATCGCATGGTTCTAGTCTGACAGACTGTACAGAGACTGCCCAACAGCAGCTATATACTCATCACCCTTCCTCTCCCTTCCTCTCCCTTCCTCTCCCATCCCACCCTCAACACCCAAACCCCAGCACAGCAACCCAGCAATAAACCAAACCTACCACCCCCCAAGAACCCCCAAATACTTCTTCATATCCTCCGCCTGCAGCAAATGATACTTCATCCCCGGATGATAATTATTCCACCACACACAGCTCACCCCATCATCATTGATGCACGTCGCATCCGGGAACCCATACGCCGTCGGATCGTCCAGGACCTTGGTCATGAACGACCACGCGTCGTAGAACACGGTCGTCACCTACCCGCACGCCCCAGTTAGCCAGACCTTTAACCTTACCCCCTCTCCCCTTCCCCAAACTCAACCCCCAGAAAGAGAAAGGGAAAAAACATACCCCCCCAAACTCCCCCCGCAACCCCTGCACCATCGCCTCCAGATTCCGATTAAACGTCGCCAGATACGCCGCATGCCGCGCAACGGTGGCGTTCCCCTGCTCCAAAAACAAAGGACTGCGGCTCGTGGGCGGGACATTCAGGAACAAAAACCTGCGGCCGCCGGCCGCATAGATCTGGGCGACTTGCTGCTTGAGGCGCGCGATGAGGCGCGGGGTGTAGCTTGCTGCGTCGGTGGAGGCGTAGGCGTTGCCGATGCTGTTGCTCGGTTATCAGGCTGCGCTGGGTTTGCGTTGGGGGGTGATTGCGTTTGTTCTGCTTGGAAGCCAGGGGCGGAAGAGGGGCAGGGGAGGAGGCAGCGTACTCATTGATCCCGATCCAGATCCCAAACACCGCGTCGCGCGAGGTCCACGGCGCACTGGCCGGCTTGTCGCTGTAGACGGCCTGGAAAAGCCGGAGCTGGGCGGCGAGGTCGCCCGGGTAGGCGGGGACGAGGGCGTTGTCGATGGTGGCGCCGCCGGCGGCGAGGTTGTAGTTGAGCACGAGGGAGGCGTTCTCCTGCGTGGTCAGGTAGCCGATGTAGTTGGGGCCGTTGGTGGTGGTGCCGATGCCTTGATTCCTTGTCAGCTCTGAGGCGTGGGGTGTGCTGTCCTGTCTGGGTGTGGTTGTCTGGGGTTTTGGGTATCGCGGGGGAAGGAGGCTGGAGGAAGATGGCTGAGCTTCTAGTAAGGTAATACAGTACATACCCAAATCCGGATTCCCCATCGGCGCCGCAGCAGACGGTTGAGTCCCCGAGGCACTGAACCCGGTCTGGGAGTAGGAGTCGCCACTAGTTGCATGGTTTCAATCTCTTAGTATGCAGTCTTCTTTTCAACCACACAACAACAACAGTATCCATACAAAGTGAAGAAATAAGTCGGACTGGTCGGCCCCGCGCGAGGCGATGGCCCGGCTCGAGCCGTGGCCAGCATGGCTGCTATCCCAAGCAATAACTTCATGGTGGCGCTGGGCTGGCTTATATCGGATGTGACGATGAGGAATTATTATCACTCCGAATGCCCTACATGATGGGTCGCCGCTGTCTTTATATGCAGAGTTCTGGAAGAGATTCCCTTCCCCTCACGGGGGGGGCGCTGCTCGATTGCTATTATCCCGAAACTACTCCGTACCCTGGCCGCTTGCTGCTGCTGCTGCTGCTGCTGCAAGTCTGCACTGCATCGCACCACAAAGGCTGGCACTGGAAAACTGAATTTAACCGGCACCCCAACCACTTGCCAGCTCAATTCCTGCAGCTTGTGTTCCGGGGTGCGGGGTTCCAAGCTCTTTGATCTGCAAGGGATCCCTGCAGTGAGGATGGGCTATACCCCTTTGGCTACGGGATGTCCGTCTGGCATGATTGCTTGGATACGGCGGTGCCGGTGGGTTTCGTTCCGTGAAATGTATTTGCTATGCGTCTATATTTCTATCTCAAGGTGTATGTGCAATTCCCATGGTAAGCTGATTCTACAACCGCAGATCCAACATCTCCATGCCCGCGCCGCACACAACCAGCTTGGCTGCGCCCGATACCTCGTCGTGGATGATATCCAACGACGAGATGTCCGCCACGCAGCTGTACCGCTCCACCGCTCGGTGGATCTGGAGCCGCTCCCGTCCGTGCCGGCGGGGGTCGACGTCGATCCACCAGATCTTGACTTGGTGATCGTTGCCCGAGGACGCAACGACGAACCTGCTCACCCCATCACCGTCGACGTGAGCATGCTTGAGGACGCGGACCGTCGTGGCGCAGGCTGCATGCGCGTCGGGAATGGTCACGGTGGCTGTCGCGTCGCTGGCGCTGGAGGTGTCCAGCAGAGTCGCGGTCACGGCGTTGTCGTCGCCACCGGCGACGATCAGCGCCAACGTGGCCGACAGGTCGGCCACATCCATGGCCTTGATGCTGTTCCAGTGGATCTGGTACCGGTGCTCGCAGGAGATCGTCTCCGGCGCAATCGATGCTCCGCGGATGGGTTGCTTGGGGAGGAGCGGCGACGAGATGGTGTAGAATCGCTCGAGAACGGAGGTCAAGTTCCACAGGGTGAAGTATCCATCCGTCGCGGCCGTGATGAGATTCAAGGTAGAGCCTTTCAGAAGGAATCGAGCCTGGGTGAGACAGTTGCTCATATAGGTGCCACTGGCGAGAAGAGTGAAGCAGCCCTTGTCGGTGGACGAGTAATGGAAGATCTAGATCATTAGCACAGCGCATGAGGGATATAGGAGAATAGTAGGTACCTTAATGGTGGAGTTGGAGTATGTCAGACAAAGAAGGAATCCATTCTCCGCCTCTCCCTCGTCCACTTCCAACGTATCGAAGCTCGTCACCCGCAGATCGGAATTGGGGTCACTCTTGGGACACTCTCCCGCCAGCATGGTTCCCAGACCAAATCGGGGAATCGAGCACGCCCGCCAGACGAAGAATTGCTCATAGCCTCCGCTGGTAAAGAGGAATCTGCCATCCTTCGACCAGTTCACGCTCTGGATTCCAGTATGATGCATCCGCAACAGCCGAAGGCATTTGAACGCACCCCAGCGGGGCTCTGATCGCGGGTCTTGAGGTGCGAAAATCCGCACATTGGTGTCTTCTGAGCCAGTCGCAAACAAGGGGCCTAGACCATCCGAGTTCTGCGTGGCACACATGTCCTTTACTTCCCGGCCATGGCTTCCGGAACGCAACGTGCGACTGGCGTCAGGCTGTATCGACAGCGCAGTCAACCCGGATTGAATCCAGATGAAAGATCCCGCCCAAGCAACATCTTGGCTGGGCTGGAACGCCCAGGATCGCCGGCCTCCGTTACAGTTGTGTCTGGCCACCTCCGTCTGAGCGGACTCGTTCCAAAGCACAAAGTCCATCGGCTGGAACCCATAGAACATCAAGTCTTTGGAGACGTTGTCGATATAAGCGCCTGCTATCTCACAATTGAACGCAAGGGAGGAACAGTGGAGCGTTCTCAAGGAGACCGAGGGGTCCGGGCCTGTTGAAAAGACCAGCTCATGAATGCTATACGTTCCATTCCGACCACAGGTCATGAAATATGGCAGATCGGATCCTCTATCCCCGTAAAGCGATGCAAATGAAGTGATGAAGCTGAGTCCTTCGCGTCCGTGTACCTTGCACGAAGGCATAACTGGCTGAAGGACTTCTGACACTCGCACGGGATACACAGCAAAGGAGCCCGTCAAGGATCCCAGCGCGATATACTGGTCATCATGGATCAAGGCTGCAGTCGACACACCGAAACCGTGGGGCAGGTCAAGCTTGACCCTGTCCACGCATGGATCTGCGCCGTCTGCCATCGTAGCCAAGAACAGATCGGCCTTCTCGGCTTTCGGATAAACCGCGACGAACGACAAAGTTGCAGATTTCTCGGTCGTGCTGGACTGGTAATCGAGAGCGTACAATCCCACCGGTCTTTGGCCAGCATCGACAACTTTGGTGAGTGCTCCGGTACTGTGATCGTATAGTCGTATTAAGCCTCGGGCGTTACCCAGAAGAGCTATGCCTTTCTGTGGCAAGCCCGTGGTGACTGAATACGAGCGCAGGTCTTCCTCAACCGTTAAAGTCTCTTTGAGGATGTGCTGTGTAGTCGAGTTCCCCGTCCCAATCCGTCCGATTTGGATCTCACCACGCACGGTCGTGGCGACAAATGAGTCCTGCGAGACGAATCCGAACCCTTTGATTGAAGTCTCGATGCGAGGTTCAGGACTGGAGGCATCTAGCGATGTTGCGATGCGGTTACGGAGATTGGGCAAAATGACATCTCTATCGCCATGTAGTTCGATGGTAAAGCTCTTCACGGCGCCATCAGCACCACCGGTATAGACAACCGTTTCTGTGTCGGTATGACGCATCTCAAGTGCCCAGATGTGCTTGCCTGTGTGTTTGCGAATAGACATGGTCTCCACCAGTTTAAATTGAGGCTTTTCTGTCGAAGACGGGTCCCAGATCAGGTCCCAGAGCAAGCATGTAGCATCTTCGCCACGCGACAGCAGATTGACTTTCCCAGGGCCTTGCTTGACAGGCAGGAAATGAACACCCCAGATACGGGCCAAGTGACCAAACGCACTCGCAAGAATGGACTCGGACCCGAGCCCATTGTCACCAGCTCCTGCACCGAATCCTGTGCCGCGAAGTTCGAACCCATCGGTCGAATAGGCGGGAGTGTCGTGACGGGAAGTACGCTCGCAATCGGAGATGTCCCAGATCCTGACAGTCCTGTCGTCACTACAACTAGCCAGCAGTCGTCCATCACGACCCCCGTGCAAGGAAGGAATCAGAGGAGAAATCTGGACTCCAAAGATCGATCCTTCATGGCCTGTGAAAAAGTGGTGAATCGACCCGGTTGCACTTGTCGTATCGTCCTCAGCCAAGAAGCACGACCAAACTATAATCTCGCCAAAAACAGTGCCAGCCGCAACAAGGATGTGGGATTCGGACAGCGAAAGCACATTCGCCGAATAAAGGATGGACTTGACACCAGCCACAAGTTGGCGGATTTCAACCCGTTTCTCATAGTCAGCCCCGGCCTGCCTGACAAGCTGCACACCCAAGAGCGCATTGTGGGCAGTCAGCATATAAGCATTTTCGATTTCGCCATCCGTATCGGGCGCGCATCCGGCCAGGATCCAATCCGGCGCGAGGTACTCTGGGCTCGCAGCCTGTACACTTGCGCTCAGCTCCTGACTGTCGATGTGTAGACTGAACGCTCGTACGGACTGCCCGCCCCACGCAAGAAAGTCCGCATGTTGTTCTTGTTCTGAGTGACCCAGCGCAACGATCCCATGCACGTGGTTTCGTTTGAACACTTTCAGCTCGGCGAGCAGACGCCCGCTTTCTTCATGAATGAGCCGGACATAGGTCCCTTGGCTCTGGAGAAGAATTTTAACATCCTTGAAGACCAGCGCCTTCAGCGCAGTTACCGGGACGCATGTGTCAATGTGCTTGGACGCATATTAGCAAACAGCCTCCGTCGCCGACGCAAAAAAGAGCAACCACTCACCTCGAGGGAGGAAGTCATTGATGCTACCAGCGCGACACATTGGTTCGCTTGGTTCCAGATGGCTTGTCACTGACCTCTCTACCTTAAGCGGTGGCTTTTCCCCGCGTGGAGAATCATTTCCTCGCTCAAAATTCCAGAATTTCCACCCATTGTGAGGATGCTTACGTAAGCCGTGCGGGATGCCCACTTTTCCCTATTGAGACGCTGTGGCACGTGATGTGCTATGTAGGAGGACCGAGGGCTCATCTCATTCACCCACAAACAGAAACAATGAATCGATAATGTACCTTGCGCGCAAAGCTTGGATGCAAATCCGACACGATGGGTTGTTTTGTCGAATGGTTGGTTCTTTTGTGCGATACGTGTGTGTTCTACAATTTTCGTCATGCCTCGCAAATCGACTCACTTGATATGTTCCCTCGACCGTGGGGTCAGGCTTGACCTTGTCCTCAAGGATTCACAAGCTTTTCTGGGGATTCTTCGTGGCCTCATTAATCTGACAACCTAGGATGCAAGGAGCTACACATGCTTGCAGAACTATCCAAGACATGCGCGGATTGTTCCGAGAACTTTGAGACACTGATCAACAGGCACAGGGGGTAAGCATGCTGATCAAAGTTTCGCTCATAGAGTGCTGGGCGCTGTTTCCAAGCAGCAGATCTAGTGGTCTCGATAAGAAGCCAAGAGCTATCCTCGATAAAATTTGGGCAATGGGAGGAATAGGTTCCATAAGCTTTACCTCGAGCGCTGAGCAGATGCAGATAAGGAAGGGCCCTCCGGCAAGGTCAGATAGACCGCTTAAAGATGTCATCGGCGCCAGTCGCTGCGAAAAGGCTCATCCCCAGAGGCGCTGCTTGAACCGATGAGGACAACGAGGTACAAAACTCAATGGCTACTTCTCCTGGATCTCCACATCATAGCCTGCATGAAGGGAAAAAAAATCATC
The DNA here is from genome assembly GCF_003184765.1 of Aspergillus aculeatinus CBS 121060. Taxonomy (NCBI): domain Eukaryota; kingdom Fungi; phylum Ascomycota; class Eurotiomycetes; order Eurotiales; family Aspergillaceae; genus Aspergillus; species Aspergillus aculeatinus. Next base: position 7,657 of record NW_020291552.1, on the reverse strand, counting down.
TCTCGTCATGCGTCAACAACTAGTGATACCACCCTACCGTTCGTCATGATGTTGCAGTGCCGATTCTTTTTTGCCAAGCAATGCGATAGTTACCAGGAGATCGGGTTTCGAATGGTCCAAATGCGGAGATGGTCGATCACTGCGACCAAAGAACACTGCATCTGTGCGTGCGGTATAGGAGCTTAAATTATAGACCCGCATGGATCTGAGACTCGCAATTTATCTCGAATGCTCAGGACTCAGTACTCTAGCCTTACGAGCACGGTTTGGTGGCTAACTAATTGTAATTTGTGGTCCGAGAGTCTCCATGGGGCTGGGAAGCACTGAGTACACAGTATAGTAGGTTAAGATTTTCCTGTTCTACACAAACCGGAGGTGAAACCCATGCTATTAGGCAGCCATGCAAACCTTGACTGAACTAGCTTCCAGTCGGTAGGGTCTGATTGCATCGTGCAAACTCTGAATTTGCAGCTTCATCTTCAGTGTATCGAGAGCAAACGATCGATGACATCAGATATGGGGAAGGCGTTCTTCGGATCGCGATGACGTCGCGGATGGGATGATGGGGACAGAGGGTGGTATATCAGCCCTTCCTCGACGGTTTCGCTTTTTGTCTTTCCCCTGCTTGTACTCCGTATCTCTGATCATTTTCATAAATTAACAGTGAGCATAACCGAGTGCTCTTCTAATTGCACGCTGTGATTTGCCAATTCGCCCTTGGATCAAGCTTCTTAACAGTACACGCACTTGTACTCAGTAGGTCGTTCGCTGGACTCATTCCTGCCCGACCGAGTCCACAACCGAATCGGGATTAGAGCGTTGTCTCCGCAGTCTCGACGTCACCAGCCTCCCTAAAGCGTTGCAATCACACCCACTTCAACTCTCTAGTGCTTCTATCTTGCACCGCTTGCACTGCTTGCACCGCAAGGGGAGATCCTCAGGACCCAGAGCGCCAGAGTGTCATCGATCCCTCCTTAACAGATCGCTTAACCGGTTAGTGCCTCGCTCAATCCACGGCTTTTAGTCGATCATTAGCCCACTAATCCAGATCTCGAACAGGTTGCAGTTCCCACCCACCTCATCCTTCGTCGGTCTCTCTTCCGTCGCATCCCGTCGCACTCGGTGCCACACGTCACTCCTGCGCAAAAAAAAAAAAAGCTCTATCTTAGAAAGGATCCCGACCGTGCCGATTCTGCTGCATTCCTCTTCCGCGATTTCCTCTCCTCATATCCTCACTTTGTCCTATTCTTTTCACTTCCCTTGAGCTTTCACAACAACAGCGAGCAACTTCGTCACAATGCATCGCACCTATTCTATGCGCCAGTCGCGCGTGCCCACCGCCTCGCAGATCGAGAACCCTCCCCCGCCATTGTCCTCCACCAAGTCGAACAGACTCTTCGGAAAGGGTGGCTTCGGTGCGTGTTCTTCTTTGACCTCTTATGGTGGACGCCCATCCTGCTAACACGATTAAGGTACAGGCCATGCCCTGCGCAAGAACGCCGCCGGCGCCTTCGGGCCAGACCTAGCCCGCAAGCTCTCCCAGCTGGTCAAGATGGAGAAGAACGTCATGCGCAGCATGGAGATGGTGTCCCGGGAGCGCATGGAGACTGCTGTACGTTGTCGCTTGCATGGAAGTTCCTGATCGGTACTGTACTGACAACAGCAGCAACAACTCTCCATCTGGGGTGAGAACTGCGACGAGGATGTGTCTGACATCACCGACAAGCTCGGTGTCTTGCTCTATGAGATTGGAGAGCTCGAGGATCTCTTCGTCGACCGTTACGATCAGTACCGTGTTACCATCAAGAGCATTCGCAACATCGAGGCGTCCGTCCAGCCCAGCCGTGACCGTAGGTTTCTTTTTCCCAGTGCCGCAGGAGTCGAGTCACTGATCGTGCATCCACAATGCAGGCAAGCAGAAGATCACCGATGAGATTGCCAAGCTCAAGTACAAGGACCCCAACTCTCCCCGCATCGTCGTCCTGGAGCAGGAGTTGGTCCGCGCGGAGGCCGAGTCGCTCGTTGCGGAGGCCCAGCTCTCCAACATCACCCGCGAGAAGCTCAAGGCCGCCTTCCAGTACCAGTTCGATGCGCTCCGCGAGCACTGCGAGAAGGTGGCGCTGATCGCTGGCTACGGCAAGCATCTGTTGGATCTGATCGACGACACACCAGTGACGCCCGGTGAGACTCGCCACGCCTACGACGGCTACGATGCCAGCAAGGCCATCATCCAGGACTGCGAGGAGGCGCTCGCCAACTGGGTCACCTCCAAGGCTTCGGTCAAGTCCAACCTGTCCACCCGCTCGCGCACCCTGTCGCAGCGTCGCCGCGAGGGCGTGAACAAGAGCCGCGAGGGCGTCGACCTCTCCGGCCAGGACCAGCCTCTGGGCCGTGACTCGTGGGTGCCCGCCGACCAGCACTCGTCCTACCACCACGATGTAGAGGATGGCGAGGAAGTCGCCAGCACTCTGGACGGTGAGACCCGGGGCCGCGAGGAGGAGCGGGAGCCCGAGACAGCCGTTTAGAGAGGCTGCTGCTTTCCACTTACCGAAGAAATCTGGTTGATATTATCACGATCATTAAGGTTCCTGGAGTACGCCACTAATTGTGATTTGGTTTTCATCGAGATTCCCGCTTGATGTGTTGTTCTGCCTTGTTTTGATTCTGATTTTCCTTTTCACCCCCGATGAATTACTGATAATTAATCGATTCCGATGACGATGTCTATCCTGCCAGAAACAAAAAAGAACATAATATCCAGTCGTGTGTCCGCCAGAGGGGTGTGAGTCTTGTGTGTGAGGGCGCACACGTCTGCGATGATAGCCACAGGGGGATATGACCTTTTTCCGCGGGCGACTTTTTCCCTCTACTCTCCTAATCGACTAATGTAATACTATACCACTTGCCCAAGTTGACGGTGATGGGGAGGTACATGTTTCACGTCTGTTGTGTTCCGTCTTGATTGCAGTCATGTTGTTTAGGATCTGAATAGTAATCGATTGACTTGCGGTCGTTTTCGTTGGAGTATGGTCTTGTAGTAGATTGGTCAAGAGCGTGGTGAGCCCATCTTTTCAAGGCTGGGGAGTCTAGCGATCGAAGTAGATTGCCCATTCGCCTCGAACCATGAAAACGATAGATACAGTACCCACCAACCCAGCACCGCATCTCACTGATACCCGAACGGCATAGCGATAAACGACCATCCCGGCCTAGGAACCGCTACAGACCCTTGAATGATAATGCATGAGCCCTAAGCAGGACCTCCAACCGCAGCGTCACCATTCTCACCAACCCATCTTCACAACCAGAGACCACCCCACAACATGGATACCGCATGGATGCGCCCTACAGCCACAACCCCCCACACCAATCACCCACTATCTTCCCATCCGCTGGCCTAGACAAGAATTCCCACCACCATCCCATCCAAAGATGTAGGCACGGAAAATTCATAAGGTTATCGATGATCCCCCGTCCGGACGCCAGCCATCCGCGGACTCAACTCCATCTCATAGATGAGCATGCCATCGAGTCAGACGCATACAGGGACAACCCTCGATCTCGCGAATTCCCCTCCGTAATCCCTTGATAGGGTATCTTTCTGTTGTTCCCCGCTTACCTCACGATTTCTGATCCTAGCATCGACCGAGTACGGATATCACGTCCAAAGGCATGGGACTTGGGATGGTGGGTGGGGTATGTATGGGTGGGTGGTTAGGATGCTGGTGCTGCTGCTGCTGCTGCTGCTGGTTGCTGAAGTTGAGGGCTGTAGGGGTGGGGGTATACTGTCGTGGTGTATAGCTGAGTCCAGCATGAAGCAGATTAGATACTGGTATAGGTATAGATATAGACTTACAAGATTCGTCGAGGACCGGAGTCCCTAGCTTGCGTTCTGATCCGGTGTAGCTATACTAGATCAGCCTGCTCCGGTGTCGCGGGCTGTCGTCGGGCGGTTGGTGGTTGGTGGTTGAAGCATTTGCTGTCGTCATGTGGGGTTATCCGGGGGTAGAGCGTAGGTATGTATGGTACGGTGGTTCAGGTGCAGAGTTTTGAGATTGCCGATTGCCGATTGCCGGGGTATAGATCTAGAGCTCCGTGTTGGGGGCGAATGATTATGGTGTTTTTCTGAGAAAGGGAGGGGGGTTAGGATCTACTTTGGGCTCATGGGGTGTATACCTAGTTACTGTGCTAGAGAGAGGGGAAGTATAAGGAAGCATGTTTGAATGTATAGAGGCACGTCCATGCACAGCCTGTGTCATCTCTCGACTCGATGCCCAGTATCTATTGACTACTTCTGCCAGGAATTTAGTGCAGTACCAGAGCCAGAGCCAGGCAGTAAAGTACTCACCTCAGTAACGCAGGCCCGGGGCAGACAGAGTCAACTCAAGTTCCCAATCCGGCAGCCCGTCCCCGCGATTCTGCCTCCAGATTCCTCAGGCAGGAATGCCGAGTGCGGGTGCGGGTGCTGGCCGAGGTGATGTCAGTCGTCTGCATCGGTCACACCACTGCAGAATGTCCTGCCCTTGAAGAGATCGAGGATCGTTCATTCATCGCCTACAACTCACCGAGTGATAGTCTAGTGCAGTGTGCGGTAACTTAGCGGACACCTCAGCTGAGTACTCCGTAACCTCGAATCATCTTGCGTTAGAGTAAGGTGCAGGGAGGCTAGTGCAGAAGTACCGTACAGTACATGTAGACCACAGTGCTGAGTTGTTGCAAACCGACCAGCCAGATATCTCCCCCGTGGGGGTGCTAGAGCTTGGTGTGATTTGGGTTCATGATGGCGCAATTCCTGATGGGGATTGTGTTCATGGACTGCCCTGAGACGAGGCTATGATTCCCTCCAATTAACGGAGTTACCTGGTGTGGGAATATTGGACACCGAAAACTGAAGCAACACGTTCATTGAAGGTTTGTTCATTGGGCTCTTCTTGTTCTTTCATTTCAGTCTGGTAAACCACTTCCCCTTTAAGTCCCCAGGTGTGGCCGGCTTCAAAGCGCCATCTCATAGCTATAGCCCATACGATAGATGAAGATGCGAGATTGTACGTGCGTTGGTCTCAACTCGAAAACAATCAAAACAAAGTCAATATAAACACCCCACATTCCCTGGACTCCGATTTGCGCGTTGGATGGAAACAACGGAACAAACAACACAAAACACAAATGTATATATAGAGAAAAGAAATAGCAAACGGTCACAATCGAGGCTTCCTGATCCTGATCCTGATCCTGATCCCCATCCCGCCCTGATAGTGATAACCCGGAAATGTTCAGTAAACGACACACGTGTATATGACTGGCCTTCATATACCGCAACATGATGATGATGAGAATAAGCGTTGGTGGTGTGCACACTAGGTAAAGGATATTGAAAGAGAAAATCAAAAGGTCATTACATCGTCATCCGACTTTCCATCCTAGGATGGGCCCCCGGCCTTTCGAAGCGAAAGGTATGAGAAACATACGAATAGATAAAAACAGATGCGAAGAAGCACGGCGTCAATCGGAATCCTCAAACTAATCAAAGCGCAAGGGACTCGACATGTCGCGTGAGTGGAGAATCAAAAAGTAGGTTTTATGCGATTTCTTTTGATTTGACACGGGCTCAGCTGTCGGTGCCCACACCCTTCTTTTTGGGCTGGATATGTTTCTGTCCAGGGCCGGTGACGCTGGATGTTTTCGAAGTCAAGGCGCTGCTGTCGGTCGGGGGCGGCGCCAGCCGGGTCGAGCTGGCTTCGTGCTTCTCGGTGAGCAGGTTCTTCAGCCATCGGTTCTCCATCTCCAGCTGGGCCACGCGAGCCTCGAGCGAGGCGTTCCTCTCGGTTGTCTCGCGCACGGTGCGTTCCAGCGCCTGTTCACGTTGCTTCTTCTTCATGCGGAACCGGGCACTGGCGGCCGTGTTCCGGCGGCGGCGGTCTTCTTCCGCGGCGCGGCGGACCCCCTCTTCCTGATTGAGAGCCGACGCGAGGTGGTCGCCAGGAATCTGTGTGCTGTATTTGGTGTTGGTGATAGCACCGTTGGGAGGTGATATGGACGAAGAGACATCAGATGGAGTCAGGGCCCCGGGGACCTGCGCCAGATCATCTGGGGGCCCATATGAGATAGGTGGGTAGAGTGGGTGAGCTGGATAGGAAAGCATTTGATCTGTTGTGAAGCTGTCAACACCAAAGTAGAGGTAGAGGGGAGGACGGCAAGCGATAAGATAAAAAAGCCACAGTGGAATGGAGGAAGGGGGGGTGGAAAGGAACAATGGAAGCGGAAGCAGCAAGATATGGGGCACATGGAAGGGGATCTTGGTCAGGTACACCAAGGGATGAGAGCTTGGCTTAAGGGTCCGTCACTGACAAGGTTCCCGACGTTGTCATTGGTGTGGATGATTGCGTGCTCACATAGAGCATTGCACTCATCACCAGACAACCAAAAAGTCCCCGGAATTAGATTGGTCAAAATATGAGCAGTCAGAACAGCAACAAACCAGTGCGCACGAGGAGGGTGATTGCTTTCTCCAGAGCACTCGAGAAATCACCCTCCCGCAATGCATTGATCATTGCTGGGTCCGAAACAGCAGTAAGGGGAGAATGGAAGATAGCAACAGAGAAGACGACAGACAGGCACGAGGCGGTTAGAAAAGGGAATGGCAAAGCCACGAAGTCCCCATCAGGCAGCCAGGTAAGACAATCAATCAATCAATAGTAATGGGTTTAAAGCCCCGTCGGTTTCCCAGAAACAGGAGGCAAGCGTTTGCTGTTACATGCATTCCGCAGTAGCTCCAGCATATCCCATCGGAGAGCCGTAGGGCCAGAGATTGGGAAAACGAACCACAAAGCTTGAAGATGGCGCCAACAATGCAACAATGAGAGTCATTTATAAAAAGCTCCAAGCTTCCGACTTACCATAATGCGGATATCCTCGCACATCGATCGGACTGCGCTCGTCCTCAATGCTGTCATACGAACTGACGGAAAGGCCGCCCATCCCCTCGGTCTGGTCGTAATCCATATTCAGGTTCTGGAAGGAGGCCAAAGCTGTCGATTCTGCGTCAAAGGAGTACTGTCGACTCTTGGCCAGGTTGGGATCGTGTCGAGAGAGAAGAAAGTTGAAGTTTTCGAGCCTATCGAAGCTCGAGGCTGTCCGCTGAGCGAGGGTTTGCTCATCTGACATTTTGGCGGTGGAGGGCTTTTTAGAGGATTTTTGGTCTCTTGTCCTCTAAATTAGGTTCTCTGTTTTATTAAAATTGTTTTGCTGGACCTAATGACTTTGCCCCCCAAGTATGCTGGGGGTGGCTTGCTTTTTTTTTCCCCCGAGCCAACAGAGAGAGTGATAGATGACCACCAGAGCCAATGTCCGACCCCGGATCAGCACGGTAAAGGAGGGGAGAAGTCGGTTTTGGGTAAAGAAGAACAAATGATCCAAACAGTTAAAGAATAATTTTAATATTTTTTGTTCTGTCTTTGAGCTGGAAGAGGCAAATGTTGGGGGGTGACTTATAGCAAAGATAAACTGTTTTCCGCATTCACTTTACCTATGATCATGGCATGGCCCGGGACGGCTAGCCACGTACGCAAAGAGCACGAGTTGAAGGACGGGAATAAGACACAATTAGCCTAGCTGGGTGGATCAAGCCAGGAGGAATGAGAGGGGAGAAGGAGGAGGG